>NC_091978.1:169592467-169892467 GCF_044704955.1 Pristiophorus japonicus | reverse complement strand
ACTGCTCCACTGTTGAATCTCGTCGTCAATGCTGTTTACATTGTACATTAATGATTTAGATGAGGGGATTAAATGTAGTATCTCCAAATTTGTGGATGACACTAAGTTGGATGGCAGTATGAGCTGTGAGGAGGATGCTATGAGGCTGCAGAGTGACTTGGATAGGTTAGGTGAGTGGTCAAATGCATGGCAGATGAAGTATAATATGGATAAATGTGAGGTTATCCACTTTGGTGGTAAAAACAGAGAGACAGACTATTATCGCCCCGACCCTCTTCTCAATCTTCCTTGCTGCAATGCCCCGTTGGAGTGGAACTAAACTACAGAACCAGTGGATACCTGTTCAACCTTCGCCGTCGCCAGGTCAGGTCCAAGACCACCCCAACCTCTGTCGTCGAGCTACAGTACGCGGACGATGCCTGTGTCTGCGCACATACAGAGGCTGAACTCCAGGACATAGTTAATGTGTTTACTGAGGCGTACGAAAGCATGGGCCTACGCTAAACATCCGTAAGACAAAGGTCCTCCACCAGCCTGTCCTCGCCGCACAGCATTGCCCCTCAGTCATCAAGTTCCACGGCATGGCCCTGGACAACATGGACCACTTCCCATACCTCGGGAGTCTCTTATCAACAACAGCAGGCATTAGAAAACATAGAAAATAGGTGCAGGAGTAGGCCATTCGGCCCTTCGAGCCTGCACCGCCATTCAATGAGTTCATGGCTGAACATGCAACTTCAGTACCCCATTCCTGCTTTCTCTCCATACCCCTTGATCCCCCTAGTAGTAAGGACTACATCTAACTCCTTTTTGAATATATTTAGTGAATTGGTCTCAACAACTTTCTGTGGTAGAGAATTCCACAGGTTCACCACTCTCTGGGTGAAGAAGTTTCTCCTCATCTCGGTCCTAAATGGCTTACCCCTTATCCTTAGACTGTGACCCCTGGTTCTGGACTTCCCCAACATTGGGAACATTCTTCCTGCATCTAACCTGTCTGAACCCATCAGAATTTTAAACGTTTCTATGAGCTCCCCTCTCATTCTTCTGAACTCCAGTGAATACAAGCCCAGTTGATCCAGTCTTTCTTGATATGTCAGTCCCGCCATCCCGGGAATCAGTCTGGTGAACCTTCGCTGCACTCCCTCAATAGCAAGAATGTCCTTCCTCAAGTTAGGAGACCAAAGCTGTACACAATACTCCAGGTGTGGCCTCACCAAGGGCCTGTACAACTGCAGTAAGACCTCCCTGATCCTATACTCAAATCCCCTAGCTATGAAGGCCAACATACCATTTGCCGCCTTCACCGCCTGCTGTACCTGCATGCCAACTTTCAATGACTGATGTACCATGACACACAAGTCTCGTTGCACCTCCCCTTTTCCTAATCTGCCGCCATTCAGATAATATTTTGTCTTCACGTTTTCGCCCCCAAAGTGGATAACCTCACATTTATCCACATTATACTGCATCTGCCATGCATTTTCCCACTCACGTAACCTGTCCAACTCACCCTGCAGCCTCTTAGCGTCTCCCTCACAGCTCACACCGCCACCCAGTTTAATGTCGTCTGCAAACTTGGAGATATTACACTCAATTCCTTCATCCAAATCATTGATGTATATTGTAGCAGTGTGAGTTCATGAGAGGCGGGAGTTCGGGACTCAAGCAGCCGACAAGAGGCTCGTCAGTGAGCAGCGGGAGTTCGTGAGAGGCGGGAGTTCGGGAGACGAGCGGCCTACAAGAGACGTCCTGGTGCAGCTGCGTGAGAAGGCAAAAAAGAAGTAGAAAGAAATCGAAAGGTGATGTCACAGCCAACGGGGTAAGTGATTGGCTGGTGATTGGTAATTAGTTTTTCTTTTTCTTTTCTATATCAGTAAGTAACCTTTTAGCCTTGTTGCCAAATTAAGTTTATCTAAGGGTTAATTCATGGCAGGACAGCTCGGACACGTGTTATGCTCCTCCTGTACCATGTGGGAAGTCAGGAACACTTCCGGTGTCCCTGACGACTACGTGTGCGGGAAGCGCATCCGGCTGCAGCTCCTGACGGATCGCATTGCGGCACTGGAGCTGCGGGTGGATGAACTCTGGAGCATGCACGATGCTGAGAATGACGTGAATAGCACGTTTAGTGAGTTGGTCTTACCGCAGGAAAAGGTTACACAGCCAGATAGAGAATGGAAGACCAACAGGAAGAGCAGTGCAAGGAAGGTAGTGCAGGGATCCCCTGCGGTCATCCCCCTGCAAAACAGATACACCGCTTTGGGTACTGTTGAGGGGGATGACTCACCAGGGGAGAGCAGCAGCAGCCAAGGTCATGACACCGTGGGTAGCTCTGCTGCACAGGAGGGCTGGAAAAAGAGTAGGAGAGCGACAGTGATAGGGGATTCAATTGTAAGGGGAATAGATAGATGTTTCTGCGGCCGCAGCCGAGACTCCAGGATGGTATGTTGCCTCCCTGGTGCAAGGGTCAAGGATGTCTCTGAGCGGGTGCAGGGCATTCTGAAAAGGGAGGGTGAACAGTCAGTTCTCATGGTGCATATAGGTACCAAAGATATACGTAAAAAAAGGGATGAGCTCCTACAAGACGAATTTAGGGAGCTGTGGGCTAAATTTAAAAAGTAGGACCTCAAAAGTAGTAATCTTAGGATTGCTACCAGTGCCATGTGCTAGTCAGAGTAGGAATCGCAGGATAGCTCAGATGAATACGTGGCTTGAGGAGTGGTGCAGCAGGGAGGGATTCAAATTCCTGGGACATTGGAACCGGTTATGGGGGAGGTGGGACCAGTTCAAACCGGACGGTTTGCACCTGGGCAGGACCGGAACCAATGTCCTAGGGGGAGTGTTTGCTAGTGCTGTTGGGGAGGAGTTAAACTAATATGGCAAGGGAATGGGAACCTATGCAGGGAGAAAGAGAGAAGTAGAATGGGGGCAGAAGCAAAAGACAGAAAGAAGAAAAGTAAAAGTGGAGGGCAGAGAAACATAAGGCAAAAAGCAAAAAGGGCCACATTACAGCAAAATTCTAAAAGGGCAAATTGTCTTAGAAAGACAAGCCTGAAGGCTCTCTGCCTCAATGCGAGGAGTTTTCGGAATAAGTTGGACAAATTAACTGCACAGATAGCAGTTAACGGATATGATGTAATTGGCATCACGGAGACATGGCTCCAGGGTGACCAAGGCTGGGAACTCAACATCCAGGGGTATTCAAGATTTATGAAGGATAGACAGAAAGGAAAAGGAGGTGGGGTGGCGTTGCTGGTTAAAGAGGAAATTAATGCAATCGTAAGAAAGGACATTAGCTTGGATGATGTGGAATCGGTATGGATGGAGCTGCGGAATACCAAGGGGCAGAAAACGCTAGTGGGAGTTGTGTACAGACCACTAAACAGTAGTAGTAAGGTTGGGGACAGCACCAGATAAGAAATAAGGGATGTGTGCAATAAAGGTACAGCAGTTATCATGGGTGACTTTAATCTACATATTGATTGGGCTAACCAAACAGGTATCAATGCAGTGGGGAGGATTACCTGGTGTGTATTAGAGATGGTTTTCTAGACCAATATGTCGAGGAACCAACCAGAGAGCTGGCCATCCTAGACTGGGTGATATGTAATGAGAAAGGATTAATTAGCAATCTTGTTGTGCGAGACCCCTTAGGGAAGAGTGACCATAACATGGTAGAATTCTTTATTAAGATGGAGAGTGACACAGTTAATTCAGAAGCTAGGGTCCTGAACTTAAGGAAAAGTAACTTCGATGGTTTGAGGCGTGAATTGGCTCGAGTTGACTGGCAAATTATACTTAAAGGCTTGACGGTGGATAGGCAATGGCAAACATTTAAAGGTCACATGGATGAACTTCAGCAATTGTACATCCCTGTCTGGAGTAAAAATAAAATAGGGAAGGTGGCTCAACCGTGGCTAACAAGGGAAATTAAGGATAGTGTTAAATCCAAGGAAGAGGCATATAAATCAGCCAGAAAAAGCAGCAAACCTGAGGATTAGGAGAAATTTAGAATTCAGCAGTGGAGGACAAAGAGGGGGACAATAGTGTACGAGAAAAAGCTTGCCGGGAGCATAAAGACTGACTGCAAAAGCTTCTACAGATATGTGAAGAGAAAAAGATTAGTGAGGACAAACGTAGGTCCCTTGCACTTGGATTCAGGTGAATTTATAATGGGGAACAAAGAAATGGCAGACCAATTGAACAAATACTTTGGTTCTGACTTCACGAAGGCAGACACAAATAACCTTCCGGAATTACTCGGGGACCGAGGATCCAGTGAGAAGGAGGAACTGAAGGATATCCTTATTAGGTGGGAAATTGTGTTAGGGAAATTGATGGGATTGAAGGTCGATAAATCCCCGGGGCCTGGTAGTCTGCATCCCATAGTACTTAAGGAAGTGGCCCTAGAAATAGTGGATGCATTGGTGATCATTTTCCAACAGTCTATCGACTCTGGATCAGTTCCTATGGACTGGAGGGTAGCTAGTGTAACACCACTTTTTAAAAAGGGAGGGAGAGATAAAGCGGGGAAAATGTTGGATTCCAGTCCTGCCCTCTGTCTCCCTGCATAGGTTCCCATCCCCCTGCCACATTAATTTAACTCCTCCCCAACAGCACTAGCAAACACTCCCCCTCGGGCCTTGGTTCTGGTCCTGCCCAGGTGCAGACTGTCTGGTCTGTACTGGTCCCACCTCCCCCAGAACTGATTCCAATGTCCCAGGAATTTGAATCCGTCCCTTCTGCACCACTCCTCAAGCCACATATCCATCTGAGCTATCCTGCGATTCCTACTCTGACTAACACGTGGCACTGGTAGCAATCCTGAGATTACTACTTTTTGAGGTCCTACTTTTTAATTTAGCTCCTAGCTCCCTAAATTCGTCTTGTAGGACCTCATCCCGTTTTTTTACCTATATCGTTGGTACCTATATGCACCATGACAACTGTCTGTTCACCCTCCCTTTTCAGAATGCCCTGCACCCACTCCGAGACATCCTTGACCCTTGCACCAGGGAAGCAACATACCATCCTAGAGTCTCGGTTGCAGCCGCAGAAATGTCTATCTATTCCCCTTACAATTGAATCCCCTGTCACTATAGCTCTCCCACTCTTTTTCCTGCCTTCCTGTGCAGCAGAGCCACCCACAGTGCCATGAACTTGGCTGCTGCTGCCCTCCCCAAGATGAGTCATCCCCCCAACGGTACTCAAAATGGTGTATCTGTTTTGCAGGGGGATGACTGCAGGTGACCCCTACCGCTGCACTACCTTCCTTGCACTGCTCTTCCTGTTAGAACATAAGAACATCACAATTAGGAACAGGAATAGGCCATCTAGCCCCTCGAGCCTGCTCCGCCATTCAACAAGATCATGGCTGATCTGGCTGTGGACTCAGCTCCATTTACCCGCCCGCTCCCCGTAACCCTTAATTCCCTTATTGGTTAAAAATCTATCTATCCGCGATTTGAATACATTCAATGAGCTAGCCTCAACTGCTTCCTTGGGCAAAGAATTCCACAGATTCACAACCCTCTGGGAGAAGAAATTCCTTCTCAACTCGGTTTTAAATTGGCTCTTCCGTATTTTGAGGCTGTGCCCCCGAGTTCTAGTCTCCCCGACCAGTGGAAACAACCTCTCCGCCTCTATCTTGTCTATCCCTTTCATTATTTTAAATGTTTCTATAAGATCACCCCTCATCCTTCTGAACTCCAACGAGTAAAGACCCAGTCCACTCAATCTATCATCATAAGGTAACCCCCTGTAGGGGAGGACGAAAACCCCCTCATTTTACCCAGAAGGAAAAGGGCTGTGGGATCAGTCTGTGCTGTGAATGGTGAGACAGAGTCAGCCCGAAGCATGGAGCTTTCAAGCCAATGGGAGAGCACTTGCTCAAAAACTGGGACTGACTCACAGCCATTATCGGACTATTGTCTTCCCCATGTTTACACTATGGAAGGAAATGGCTACAGGAGACCAACCCAATTAACACCTACTCAAACCTTGAGTAGGTTAGGAAAACTGAATTGAAGGATAATTATGCAGACATTTCAAAACCAGGAAACCCAAAACAACCCAAGGGCCTATACAATGGCTACAGGAAGCCAATGCAATCAACACCCACTCAAACCTTGAGTAGGTTAACATCAGTGGAAAAAACCCGCAATAATCTAAAACTGCTGCATTTTTCAAAATCACAAAGTCCACCAATGAGAAGAATCGACTTCAGCAGGAGAGGCGGATTGGATAATCTGGCTATAAAAAAAGGGTTACTGACGTAGGGGGTGGTGATTTTCCCTGCCCTCGTCATCCAACTACCACAACCAGCAAGATTCTCGACACTGAAGGTAAACCAGTGTCCGAAGACACCGAAGATAGAAGAAACAAACCACCAGACTGCAGAAGGCACAGTAGTGAGTATAACCTCTGGTCCCCGGAACTCCCAACTCAGTTAGGCCAGGAAAGGTGGGAGGTTGGGCATTGAACTGCTAAACTTGTGTAAAGATTTTCGTTGTGTCCGTTTAGTGGGATTTAGGGGGATTGTTTTGTTGGTGTATTGCTGTTTGTTGAGATACACTTTGTCAAATAAATTGGAAACCTAAAGTTCCTCTTGGAATCACCTTGTCTCAGTTCTATTGTATTACATCTCCTGATCGTGAGTCTTATGTCAGAACAGTGTAAGGGAAGCTAGGAGCGCCTCGAAAACGCTCAACTGTGTGTCACAGGCTAGGGAAGAAGGGGTTAGGAGTGTTTGACACTCACAGGTGCCTCACAGGCTAGGCATAAGCTGTGGGGATGCACGAGTCTCAAAACCCCCTTCATAAGCTGTGGAGACAGTCTCTCCAGGGGTGCTCTTGCAGCACTCAGGGTACCTCACAGGCCAGGCATAAGCTGTGAGGACAGAAGCCCAGAGAGAGACACCCAAGGCACAACAACACTCCCTGAGAAAACCCCTTACACCCCTCATCTCCGGAATCAGCCGAGTGAATCGTCTCTGTACCCCCTCCAAAGCTAGTATATCCTTCCTTAAGTAAGGTGACCAAAACTGCACGCAGTACTCCCGGTGCGGCCTCACCAATACCCTATACAGTTGCAGAAGGACCTCCCTGCTTTTGTACTCCATCCCTCTCGCAATGAAGGCCAACATTCCATTCGCCTTCCTGATTACCTGCTGCACTTGCAAACTAACTTTTTGGGATTCCTGCACAAGGACCCCCAGGTCCCTCTGCACCGCAGCATGTTGTAATTTCTCTCCATTCAAATAATATTCCCTTTTACTGTTTTTTTTTCCCAAGGTGGATGACCTCACACTTTCCGACATTGTGTTCCATCTGCCACACCTTAGCCCATTCGCTTAACGTATCTAAATCTCATTGCAGCCTCTCTGTGTCCTCGACACAACCCGCTTTCCCACTAATCTTTGTGTCATCTGCAAATTTTACACTACATTATGTCCCCTCTTCCAGGTCATCTATATATATTGTAAACAGTTGTGGTCCCAGCACCGATTTCCAACCCGAAAATGACCCATTTATCCCGACTCTCTGCTTTCTGTTCGCCAGCCAATTCTCTATCCATGCTAATACATTTCCTCTGACTCCGCGTATCTTTATCTTCTGCAGTAACCTTTTGTGTGGCACCTTATTGAATGCCTTTTGAAAATCTAAATATACTACATCCATCGGTACACCTCTATCCACCATGCTTGTTATATCCTCAAAGAATTCCAGTAAATTAGTTAAACATGATTTCCCCTTCATGAATCCATGCTGCGTCTGCTTGATTGCACTATTCCTATCTAGATGTCCCGCGATTTCTTCCTTAATGATAGTTTCAAGCATTTTCCCCACTACAGATGTTAAACTAACCAGCCGATAGTTACCTGACTTTTGTCTGCCCCCTTTTTTAAACAGAGGCGTTACATTAGCTGCTTTCCAATCTGCTGGTACCTCCCTAGAGTCCAGAGAATTTCGGTAGATTATAACGAATGCATCTGCTATAACTTCTGCCATCTCTTTTAATACCCTGGGATGTATTTCATCAGGACCAGGGGACTTGTCTACCTTGAGTCCCATTAGCCTGTCCAGCACTACCCCCCTAGTGATAGTGATTGTCTCAAGGTCCTCCCTTCCCACATTCCTGTGACCAGCAATTTTTGGCATGGTTTTTGTGTCTTCTACTGTGAAGACCGAAGCAAAATAATTGTTTAAGGTCTCAGCCATTTCCACATTTCCCATTATTAAATCCCCCTTCTCATTTTCTAAGGGGCCAACATTTACTTTAGTCACTTTTTTCCGTTTTATATATCTGTAAAAGCTTTTACTATCCGTTTTTATGTTTTGCGCAAGTTTACCTTCGTAATCTATCTTTCCTTTCTTTATTGCTTTCTTAGTCATTCTTTGCTGTCGTTTAAAATTTTCCCAATCTTCTATTTTCCCACTAACCTTGGCCACCTTATACGCATTGGATTTTAATTTGATACTCTCCCTTATTTCCTTGGTTATCCACGGCTGGTTATCCCTTCTCTTACTGCCCTTCTTTTTCACTGGAATATATTTTTGTTGAGCACTATGAAAGAGCTCCTTAAAAGCCCTCCACTGTTCCTCAATTGTGCCACCGTTTAGTCTGTGTTTCCAGTCTACTTTAGCCAACTCTGCCCTCATCCCACTGTAGTCCCCTTTGTTTAAGCATAGTACGCTCGTTTGAGACACGACTTCCTCATCCTCAATCTGTATTACAAATTCAACCATACTGTGATCACTCATTCCGAGAGGATCTTTTACTCGGAGATTGTTTATTATTCCTGTCTCATTACACAGGACCAGTTCTAAGATAGCTTGCTCCCTTGGAGGTTCTGTAACATACTGTTCTAAGAAACAATCCTGTATGCATTCTATGAATTCCTCCTCCAGGCTACCCCGTGCAATTTGATTTGACCAATCGATATGTAGGTTAAAATCCCCCATGATTACTGCCGTTCCTTTTTCACATGTCTCCATTATTCCCTTGATTATTGCCCACCATGAAGTTATTATTTGGGGGCCTATAAACTACACCCACCAATGACTTTTTCCCTTTACTATCTCTAATCTCCACCCACAATGATTCAACATTTTGTTCATTAGAGCCAATATCGTCTCTCACAACTGCCCTGATATCATCCTTTATTAACAGAGCTACCCCACCTCCTTTCCCTTCTTGTCTATCTTTCCGAATCGTCAGATACCCCTCTATGTTTAATTACCAGTCTTGGCCACCCTGCAACCACGTTTTTGTAATGGCCACCAAATCATACCCAGTTGTAATGATTTGTGCCGTCAACTCATTTACTTTATTTTGAATGCTGCGTACGTTTAGGTAGAGTGTTTTAATACTAGTTTTTAAACCATGATTTTTAGTTTTGACCCCTCCTGCAGCCCCTTTATATTCAGTGGCCCTTTTTGTTTTTTGCCTTGGCTTTCTCTGCCCTCCACTTTTACTCATCTCCTTTCTGTCTTTTGCTTTTGTCTCCTTTTTGTTTCCCTCTGTCTCCCTGCATTGGTTCCCATTCCCCTGCCATATTAGTTTAACTCCTCATACCACCAGCACTAGCAAACACTCCCCCTCGGACATTGGTTCCGGTCCTGCCCAGGTGCAGACCGTCCGGTTTGTATTGGTCCCACCTCCCTCAGAACCGGTTCCAATGCCCGATTGCAATAGTGCATTTTTCCAATCTTCCTTTTGTATTGGCTTTTCATCAGAAGAGAAAAGAAGTATAAACAAACTGGGAAAACGCTCGGGGCTAGAAATTTGGTAATGACCCGATTGGGGCGTTATATTTTGAAAAGTTGAATACGTCGCGCCAGGCGCAAATCATTGGTCACCGATTCCCTCTGTGGCTGTGTACCCTTTACCTGCGGTAAGACTAACTCACTAAATGTGCTATTCATGTCATTCTCAGCATCGTGGATGCTCCAGAGTAAATCCACCCGCAGCTCCAGTGCCGCAATGCCATCCGTCAGGAGCTGCAGCCGGATACGCTTCCCGCACACGTAGTCGTCAGGGACGCCGGAAGTGTTCCTGACTTCCCACATAGTACAGGAGGAGCATAACATGTTTCCGAGCTGTCCTGCCATGAATTAACCCCTAGATAAACTTAATTTGGCAACAACAATGCTAAACGGTTACTTACTGATAAAGAAAAGAAAAAGAAAAACTACTTACCAATCACTTACCCCGTTGGCTGTGACGTCACCTTTCGATTTCTTTCTCCTTTTTTGTCTTCTCACCCTACTGCAGCTGCACCAGCTAGCCTCAGGAACGACACTGGGCCTTTTTATAGGCCTCCCCACGCTGCCTTCTCCGATGCTGCTGCTCCCCGTATTATTGCTCAGCTGGTAGAACCCCTGTAGCACCCCAGTGAGGTCATTATTGCTTGATTTACCACTCTAGGCAGAATGATTAGCGCCTGGCGCTACGTATTCAACTTTTCAAAATATAACGCCCCAATCGGGTCATTACCGAATTTCTAGCCCCGAGCGTTTTCCAGTTTGTTTATGCTTCTTTTCTCTTCTGATGAAAAGCCAATACAAAAGGAAGATTGGAAAAATGCACTATTGCAATGAATCCGATGCCCAGTATGGGTTCCGCCAGGACCAGACCTCCTTACAGCCTTGGTCCAAACATGGACAAAAGAGCAGAATTCCAGAGGTGAGGTGAAAGTGACTGCCCTTGACATCAAGGCAGCCTTTGATCGAGTGTGGCATCAAGGAGCCCAATAAATCAGGAGGAAAACTCTCCACTGGCTGGAGTCATTCTGGAACAAAGGAAGATGGTTGTGCTTGTTGGAGGCCAATCATCTCAACCTCAGGACATCACTACAGGAGTTCCTCAGGTCAGTATCCTGGCCCAAACAACTTCAGCTGCTTCATCAATTACCTTCCCTCAGATATGGTCAGAGGTGGGAATGTTCGTTGATGATTGCACAGTGTTCAGTGCCATTCGCAACTCCTCAGATAATGAAGTAGTCCATGGCCGCATGCAACAAGACCTGGACAACATTCATGCTTGTGTTGCTAAGTGGCAAATAGCATTTGCGCCACACAAATGCTAGGAATGACAATCTCCAACAAGAGAGACTCTAACCACCTCCCTTTGACATTCAATCGCATTTCCACATTTCCTTCATTGAATCCCCCACCATTAACATCTTGGGAGTCACCATTGACCAGAAACTTAACTGGACCAGCCACATAAATACTGTGGCTACAAGAGCTGGATATTCTGTGACGAGTGACTCACCTTCTGACTCCCCAAAGCCTTTCCACCATGTACAAGGCACAAGTCAGGAGTGTGATGGAATGCTGCCTGGATGAGAGCAGCTCCAACAACACAAGAAGCTCGACACCATCCAAACAAAGCAGCCCGCTTGATCGGCACCCCATCCACCACCTGAAACATTTACTCCCTCCATCACTGGCGCACCATGGCTGCAGTGTGTACCACCTACATGATACACTGCAGCAACTCGCCAGGCTTGTTCTGCAACATCTCCCAAACCCGCTATCTCTACTACCGAGAAGGACAAGGGCAGCAGGTGGATGGGAGCACAATCATCTGCAAGTTCCCCTCCAAGTTAAACACCATCCTGACTTGGAAATCTATCACTGTTTCTTCATCACTGGGTCAAAATCCTTGATCTCCCCCGCTAACAGAACTGTGGGAGTACCTTCACCAATGGACTGCAGTGAATGAATTAAAAAAAAATCAAAATTGTCAATCAAATTAGATTTGAAAAGGCACCAGGTTGGCTTCTAAGGAATTTACAAGTAATTCACATGTAGTAGGGTAAGAAATTATCGACAGATTGTATGTAAAACTCGCTTATATAGATAGGAAAATGAACTTTAGATTTTGAAGGAATACATAGAACAGCTGTGTGTTTATCTTTTAAAGAATGCCACAGAAGGTCCAGGGCAAGATCAAACCTACAGAGATGAAAGGATAGAGGCCATACAGCAGGCAGTCTGATAAGGTTTAACAAATGTTTCTTTGCTTTGACTGAACAAATGTTTCTTTGCTTTAACTGAACAAATGTGTCTTTGCTTTGACTGAACTGAATGTTTTCTTTGACTGAACCAAATGCTGTAACAAATTCCTTTATTTGTCTCTGTCTTACATCTATGTTATTTGTGGCAGTTAAATTGTCATTGATAGTGTTCTCGATCTCTGTCATTTTAAATTGTAGAGACATCTGTGTTATTGTCACTGGCAGTGTTCTCAATCACTGTCCCTTCAAAAGATCCATTATAGACCAGCCCACTGGAAATCTGTATAAAGATCGGTGAGACCTTTGGATTTTTGAAGATTCTGTCTTAGGCTTCCCCCACATATGCTGGAATAAAAATCATTTACGAACCTATCTCTGGGTCTGTCATCAATCAAGAGCGTCGATCCACTATTTCAGTGGGTCCGCTCGGGAGAGAGGGAGATTTCTCCACAACATCACACATCTTCAGGACAAAGGAAATCTGCAAAGAATAAAATCCTAATAGTATATAATGAAGAGAGATTCTTATAATCTGAAGCAAAGCAGGCCCTGATGTCTGCCACGCCCTGTAGTTTCTTAAAACATCATCAGTTCAGGTGAAGGATCCCACTTGAAACATTAATCTGTCTTTCTCCTTCAGATGCTGACTAATCTGCTCAGAATTTCCAAGATTTTCTATTTTCGTTTCAGATTTTATTTTATATTTGTTTTACCCTTTCAAGAGGTGATGGAAATCAATTACCAGGGATCTCTTGGATCGGTCAAGAGATTTGAAAGGTATGTACCTGAGAAAACGTCATCCTTTGAACCAGGTATGGACAGATGGCAGAGATTCTTGTTAATTACTTAATACAGACACCCTGATCTTAAGTGATGTTTACAAAACAGAATCTCTGCTCTCCTGGTTAGTCACTTACTGAATCGTACTGACAAACCTAAATCTAAAATAAAAGATCAGCACTGCACTTGAAAACATTTCTAGGAGAATCTGACCTAAATGATCTCCCAGCTGAGTAGCAAACAGGTCGTGAAAAGGTAAAGCTAATTATTATAAAAGGAGCACTGACTACTTGGTCGATGAGTTTGACCAACAGAATCGAGCAGCGGTGAATGTATAAACATTTTTTACATTTTCTATTGGTTTTCAAATAAACTGAATCTAAGGAGTCTTAGTGAGTTGAAAGTCCTCACGGCAAATATTCCTGACTGATTCTGGTGAGAAGCTGAAAGGCTATGAGAGAGAATGATTTAAAAGAAGTATTAGGACATAGCCTGTGCCTTTATGACCTAGTACAATCAAGGGGAACGCACAATTCTACAGGCTGCTAGAAATCCTAGCGGTTGTGCTATTTCAAACCAATAGCTACATCATGTTGTGTAATGGGGGTCAGTACCCTAAACAGAATCAAAACTGCATTTTGTACTTCTGGCTTTAGTAATGATAGACAGTCTGAGATTATCTCCCTGAATTAAACATTTGAATACAGCAAAAATGAATGAGTCAGGATAGATTTGTTTGCTGTGAGCAACAAAAACTAAAGTCAAAGTTCAAACTGCATCTTTCACTAAACTGATCTTTCAGACAAAATAAAATCAGAATTGAAATAAACATAAGAAAAATTAAATAACGGCGAAATATTAAATGTATGGATTTAATTGAAATAATAAAAATATATATACTAGTAAATGTAAGATTAATTACTATCTTAAACATGAGAAAGTAAACCATGTTTATATCAATTTAGCTTTGAGTTCCCTTTATGTACAGAAGTAACACGCAGATCAAGATAAAACAAAATTTTAAAAGAAAATGTCAAGAAACAACATCAAATCTACAGCTGGATTAGTACGTTGGTAATTAATTGATAGATATAAAAATAGATTTTTCATTGGAGAATATTCTGTATCACCGATTTATCATGGTCAGAACTCTAAAGCTATTTAGCTGAAAAAAGACTATCATTACTGGGCCACATGTCACATCTGATTCATCTTTACATCTCAATAAAAAAATTTTAGTAAAAGTGAAAATATTTTTTCCCCAAATTGATGTGAACTGAGCCACTACAGTAATTATTCCTGACAGCTTCTGAGGTCAAGGACAACTTAGTGTTATTAAAATTTCCAGGACTGGGTACCACACAGTTCATGTTATCTGACTTGTTCTAAATGGCTAGTAACCTGACAAAATTCAATTTGAATATTCAATACTATTTTTCAGAGCGAACATCTCTTTCATAATGTTTTGAAATGAAAAGTTAATATGGCATGCTCCAAGGCCATCTGCTGTCTCCCCCACCGGCAGCCTTCCCCTAACGATGCTGCAGCTACTGGGGTAGCACTGGGTAGGAGCACTAGGAGAGGCAAAGGCATATTGAAGACAGGCACAAAGACAATGCACAAGGGGGATTAATTGACCTTTGTACGCAATATCGCATGATTTCATTTATAAATTTGGTTTGTAATGTTTATTTTGTGGTGGCTTTTAATTTTGCATTGTGGCCACGTGGACATTGTGATGAGGGAAGATAATGTGTGGGACTATTGGTGAATGGGGAATTGGGGCTGCAGCTACTGGTATCGCACTCAGATGAGTTCTTCATGAACAGCTCAGACAGAAAGCGGCTCTCTAGGTTGCCTCCTCCAAGTCGCTTCCTCATCTTTCTCTTCCCATCATGGTCTTGCTCCTTAGCTGCTCATTGTACGGCTAATGGCAAAGGTTATGCCCTCATGATGGTGAGGTTGTGCAGCATGCAGCAGACCACCATGAATTTTGACACCCACTCTGCTGAGTACTGCAGGGCTCCTCCAGAGCGGTCCAGGCTGTGGAAGCGTTATTTTAGCACGCCAATGGTCTGCTCTATCATATTTCGTGTGGCAGCATGGCTTTCATTGTATGTATGCTGTGCACATGTGCGTGGGTTACACATCGGGGTCATGAGTCATGTTGTCAACGGATAGCCCTTGTCACTCGGTAGCCACCCTTTGGTTTGTCGTGGTGGCTGAAATGCAGCTGGCGCAGCGGACTGCTGCAGAATGAAAGCAGGATACTGCGCATTGACGTGCATGATCCGCTGCCTATGGTCACACACCAGCTGGACGTTGAGGGAGTATAATCCCTTTTGGTTCTGGTATAAGACAGAGTTGACACGCAGTGCCCGCAAAGCGATGGGTGTGCTGTCAATGACACCCTGCATCATGGGGAAGCCTGCAATCCTCACGAAGCTTGGAGAATTATGGGCCAAGGGCGAGGGAGTGGGACTAGCTGAACAGCTCTTGCCGAGGGCCGGATTGGACTCGACGGCCTAAATGACCACCTTCTGTGCTGTAATCATTCTATGATTCTATGAAGCCTCATGCTTACTCTGTCTGCTTGTCTTGGCAAGAGAGAATGACATTTATTCAGCTCTCTTTTGAATAGAGAACCTCAGTGATCTCCCTTACACAACAGTGGTTAGCAAACTGCGAGATGTTGCAAATATCTCCAGCTCCAGTCTGTAAAGAGCCTGACGCATAAAAGCTCATCACCACGGTTACCTTCACAGCCACTGGCAAAGCATTCCTTGCCCCGCTCTGAGGTTGCAGTTGTGGCTGCAACAGGTGGCAGATTTCAGTGAGGATGTCCCTACTGAAGCGCAGATATCTCTCATATTGTTCCTCGCTGAGGTTCAGGTAGGAGAATTGCTCCCTGAACACCCTGGGTGGATATGTCCTCCTCCTAAGAGCTCTTCTCCCTCTCCTCCTACCTCTTCCAGCAGCTTGTCTTGCTCTGCGTGGCCTCTGTTCACTCTCCAAGTCATGCTATCTTCCAAGGGCAATTCCTATTAATGCACCCATGTCTGGCAGCAAGTGGTTTGTGCAGAATCCGTGATGTCAGCAAAAAGTCCTTCCGCACCTGCCACACCACTCCCTGTAGACTTTTGCAACTTGAGACAACAATTGAAAGCATCAAACACTTGTAGAATCATAGCAATAGCCAGAAGAAGCTGGTAGGGGGTCCTTCCTGCTGCTGGACGTGTGTTCAGTTGTGTGAGTTTAAGAAATGGTGTTGGCTGGAGCATTGAGTTCCAAAATGGCAACACTGCCATCAATTAGCATTTCATGTTGATTGACGTCATGACATGCCTGCTCTGTATACTTCTGGTAGACATTAGCTGCCCATGCGCTAAGGCCCTCATGAATATGGCATCCAGCTCATTTCACCCACAAGTGAACACACGCTTCGGACGCCAATTTGTTACCCAATCAACACCTGTAGTGGCCAAAGAACGAGCGTGCCGATCCCAATTTTGCACTGACAGAGTTTGTGTTGCCTGCTCCTGACCATGGTCAGCCAATAATGTATTTGTGAATTAATCTGTGCTTACAGACTACAGCCCCCCAACATTTTCTTAAAAGACTTGCATTTATATAGTGCCTTTCACGACCACTGGAAGTCTCAAAGCGCTGTGCAGCCAATTAAGTACTTTTGGAGTGTAGTCACTGTTGTAAAGTAGGAAACGCGACAGCCAATTTTGCACAGCAAGCTCCCACAAACAGCAATGTGATAACGACCAGATATCTGTTTTTGTTATGTTAATTGAGGGATAAATATTGGCCAGGACACCACGGATAACTCCCCTGGTCTTCATCGAAATAGTGTCATGAGCGAGCAGACGGGGCCTCGGCTTAACATCTCATCCGAAAGACGATACTTCTGACAATGCAGCACTCCCTAGCACTGCACTGGAGTGTCAGCCGAGATTTATGTGCTCAAGTCCCTGGAGTGGGAATTGAACCCACTTTCTTGCACTATAAACTGCAAGTTTTTTAGCAGTTCAATTAAGTTCAACTTCAATCAAGTTTGCCAGTATCTTGTAAAAATTCATTTGAACAAACAAAGTGTTAAATTATGCTTAATTTAGCATGAAGTAACATGGGGTACAATTTCTGCATTTACTCTGTTTTTCTGAGTTTTTCAGGGATTATCATACAAAGTTATTGCAGATAATCAGAAGAATCCACAGGGAAATTAATGTTATGTGTCTGTAACAGAGTAGATGTTATATTTACCATAAAATAGCCTGGTCAATAATGAACTCAACCTGGAAGATTAAAGTTTCCTGCATTATGTCAGTTTGGCTCTTGCTGCTAAGTTCGAAGTTTGAGGATTCAAACCCCACTCCAGAATTTTAGCTCCATCGCAGTGATCATACGCAACATATCCTCCGACTGCTGCTCTGATAGAGCTGCGATATTTGTGACTATTGTAGTCATGGCCTTGAGCAGCTCTCGATCTATGTCGATGCTGGCCTGTGACAGGCGCACCATGTCCTGGTACATGCCTACAGCAACTTTAACAACTTTAATAACAACTTTAATAACAACTTTAACAAAACTTTTACAACTTTAATAAACTTTTACAAATCAAACTTCAATTATTCAATGAAAAAGTACAACAAAAAGTCCCTTTATTGGCCTCGGCCACGACCTCAGCGGAGTCATGGGGGAATCCCCTGAATACAGACTCTGTGGTGGAGGATGTTCCAGCTGTCCCGCATGGAACCGGTGTATCCTCCTCCATCTCCACCCCCAGCTCCACTGGCTGCAGGATCAGCGGCTCTTCCTGTTCCTCTTCCTATTCCTCTTCCTCATCTCTAAGTGGTAAAGTTGGGAGAGGGCTGGGTGACGCCAGAGGTGGAGGCAGTGGGTCTGTCGTCTGTGTCGGTGTGGTCTGAATCATCCGAGTCTACAAAACAATATTTAAAAAAACTTAGCACCAGGGGAGGGGTTAGGGTTACATGAGTACATAGTACAGTGACTTATCACAGTCTTACTTAAATGTCCACAGTACTGCATTACATATCGCAGACAGACAATACATATATGCATTGCGTTACATGCCCCCAACATTGCAGTACATCACATGAGGCCAACATTACAGTGCAATAAACTTACATGACAATATCAGGCCAACATTACAGTTACAGTTACATGACACGACATGACAGTATGATATTTAAAGGGTTGATGGTGGATAGGCAATGGCAGACATTTAAAGATTACATGAATGAACTTCAACAATTGTACATCCCTGTCTGGCGTAAAAATAAAATGGGGAAGGTGGTTCAACTGTGGCTAACAAGGTTTCATTAGGAGGGAGGAAATAGAGTATGAGAGTAAGCTTGCAGGGAACATAAAAAATGACTGCAAAAGATTCTATAGATATGTGAAGAGAAAAAGATTAGTGAAGACAAATGTAGGTCGCTTGCAGTCAGAATCAGGTGAATTTATAATGGGGAACAAAGAAATGGCAGACCAATTGAACAAATACTTTGGTTCTGTCTTCACTAAGGAAGACACAAATAACCTTCCGGAAATACTAGGGGACCGAGGGTCTAGCAAGAAGGAGGAACTGAAGAAAATCCTTATTAGTCAGGAAATTGTGTTAGGGAAATTAATGGAATTGAAGGCCGATAAATCTCCAGGGTCTGATAGTCTGCATTCCAGAGTACTTAGGGAAGTGGCCCGAGAAATAGTGGACGCATTGGTGATCATTTTCCAACATTCTATAGATTCTGGATTAGTTCCTATGGATTGGAGGGTAGCTAATGCAACCACACTTTTTAAAAAAGGAAGGAGAGAGAAAACAGAGAATTATAGACCGGTTAGCCTGACATCAGTAGTGGGAAAATGTTGGAATCAATCATTAAGGATGAAATAGCAGCACATTTGGAAAGCAGTGACAGGATCGGTCCAAGTCAGCAAGGATTTATAAAAGGGAAATCATGCTTGACAAATCTTCTAGAATTTTTGAGGATGTAACTAGTAGAGTGGACAAGGGAGAACCAGTGGATGTGGTGTATTTGGACTTTCAAAAAGCTTTTGACAAGGTCCCACACAAGAGATTAGTGTGCAAAATCAAAGCACATGGTATTGGGGGTAATGTATTGATGTGGATAGAAAACTGGCTGGCAGACAGGAAGCAGAGAGTCGGGATAAACGGGTCCTTTTCAGAATGGCAGGCAGTGGCTAGTGGGGTACCACAAGGTTCAGTGCTGGGATCCCAGCTATTTATAATATACATTAATGATTTAGATGAAGGAATTGAATGTAATATCTCCAAGTTTGCAGATGACACTAAGCTGGGTGGCAGTGTGAGCTGTGAGGAGGATGCTAAGAGGCTGCAGGGTGACTTGGACAGGTTAGGTGAGTGGGCAAATGCATGGCAGATGCAGTATAATGTACATAAATGTGAGGTTATCCACTTTGGTGGCAAAAACAGGAAGGCAGAATATTATCTGAATGGTGACAGATTAGGAAAAGGGAAGGTGCAATGAGACCTGGGTGTCATGGTACATCAGTCATTGAAGGTTGGCATGCCAGCAGGCAGTGAAGAAGGCAAATGGCATGTTGGCCTTCATAGCGAGAGGATTTGAGTATAGGAGCAGGGAGGTCTTACTGCAGTTGTACAGGGCCTTGGTGAGGCCACACCTTGAATATTGTGTACAGTTTTGGTCTCCTAATCTGAGGAAGGACATTCTTGCTATTGAGGTTCACCAGACTGATTCCCAGGATGGCAGGACTGACATGTAAAGAAAGACTGGATCGACTAGGCTTATATTCACTGGAATTTAGAAGAATGAGAGGGGATTTCATAGAAACATATAACATTCTGATGGGATTGGACAGATTGGATGCAGGAGGAATGTTCCCAAAATTGGGGAAATCCAGAACCAGGGGTCACAGTCTAAGGATAAGGGGTAAGCCATTTAGGACCAAGATGAGGAGAAACTTCTTCACTCAGAGAATTGTGAACCTGTGGAATTCTCTACCACAGAAAGTTGTTGAGGCCAGTTCATTAGATATATTCAAAAGGGAGTTAGATGTGGCTCTTACGGCTAAAGAGATCAAGGGGTATGGAGAGAAAGCAGGAATGGGGTACTGAAGTTGCATGATCAGCCAGGATCATATTGAATGGTGGTGCAGGCTCGAAGTGCCGAATGGTCTACTCCTGCATCTATTTTCTATGTTTCTACATTTCTATGACAGGACCGCAACACAGACTGCATTTTATTCAACTTACCTTCTTATGTTGAACTTACATTTACATGGTACATGGCACATGGGGGATGCATAAATAAAATCATTACTTACTCTTGCGACCCTCACCAGGTTGCTCCATCTCTTAAGGCACCTTTACCCAATGTGTACCATGGTACTTTTGGAGGACGCAGCCTCCCCGATGTCATCCTATATCCTGTTGTACTCCTTTGGGGGGGGGGGGGGGGGCAGCAGGGGTGGCTGTCCATGACCACCCTTCGTTAGCTCGGAGTACCTCTCGAGAAGGGCCGGTAACTTCGTCTCGTTGAGGACAGACGCCCTCAACCTCTCGTCCTTTTCGATGTTCCTGCGATTTGATTTTTTTTTTTACATTTCCATAAAATTTCTGTTGTTATGATTTTTGCTTCATAAAATATGTCTTATTCTTCAACTGTAGAATTATTAGTTGTTATGAATATTTTTTAACTCTGCAATATGTTTTTAAAGGAACTGCCCATCGACTAGCTTGCTGCTGTTTCTCACTCTCTCTCCCTCTGCTTCAAGTCACTGCACTGGCGCAGGTGACACCCGATCCCTGAAATCACAGGTAAAACAAAAAGGGAAAAAAAATTACACCTGCGCAGTTCGTGGTCGTTGAGGCGTGAGTCCGGGGATCGGCAGAGGCCTATAAAGGCCGCGAGAGGCAGCGGGAGTTCGTGGTCACTGAGGCATGAGTCCGGGGATCGGCAGAGGCCTATAAAGGCTGCGAGAGGCAGCGGGAGTTCGTGGTCGCTGAGGCATGAGTCCGGGGATCGGCAGAGGCCTATAAAGGCTGCGAGAGGCAGCGGGAGTTCGGGGATCGGCAGAGGCCTATAAAGGCTGCGAGAGGCAGCGGGAGTTCGGGGATCGGCAGAGGCCTATAAAGGCTGCGAGAGGCAGCGGGAGTTCGTGGTCGCTGAGGCGTGAGTCCGGGGATCGACAGGGGCCACTAAAGGTGTGCTTGTGCAGTTACAGGGAGAAGGCAAAAAAGAAGTAGAAAGAAATAGAAAGGTGATGTCACAGCCAAGGGGGTAAGTGATTGGCTGGTGATTGGTAAGTAGCTTTTCTTTTTTCTTTTCTATATCAGTGAGTAATATTTAGCATTGTTGTTGCCAATTTAAATGTATCTAAGGGTTAAGTCATGGCAGGAGAGCTAGGACATGTGTTATGCTCCTCCTGTACTATGTGGGAAGTCAGGGACGCCTCCGGTGTCCCTGACGACTACATGTGCGGGAAGTGTATCCATCTCCAGCTCCTGACGAACCGCTTTGCGGAACTGGAGCTGCGGGTGGATTCACTCTGGAGCATGCACGATGCTGAGAATGATGTGAATAGCACGTTTAGTGAGTTGGTCTTACCGCAGGTAAAGGGTACACAGCCAGATAGGGAAAGGGAGACCAACAGGAAGAGCAGTGCAAGGAAGGTAATGCAGGGATCCCCTGCGGTCATTCTCCTGCAAAACAAATACACCGCTTTGAGTACTGTTGAGGGGGATGACTCATCAGGGGCGAGCAGCAGCAGCCAAGTTCATGGCACCATGGCTGGCTCTGTTGCACAGGAGGGCAGAAAAAAGAGTGGGAGAGCGATAGTGATAGGGGATTCAATTTAAGGGGAATAGATAGGCGTTTCTGCGGCCGCAACCAAGGTTCCAGGATTGTATGTTGCCTCCCTGGTGCAAGGGTCAAGGATGTCTCGGAGCGGGTGCAGGACATTCTGAAAAAGGAGGGTGAACAGCCAGTTGTCGTGGTGCATACAGGTACCAATGACATAGGTAAAAAACGGAATGAGGTCCTACAAGGCGAATTTAGGGAGCTAGGAGCTAAATTAAAAAGTAGGACCTCAAAAGTAGTAATCTCAGGATTGCTACCGGTGCCACGTGCCAGTCAGAGTAGGAATCGCAGGATAGCTCAGATGAATACGTGGCTTGAGGAGTGAGGCAGAAGGGAGGGATTCAAATTCCTGGGACATTGGAACCGGTTCTGGGGGAGGTGGGACCGGACGGTCTTCACCTGGGCAGGACCGGAACCAATATCCTAGGGGGAGTGTTTGCTAGTGCTGTTGGTGAGGAGTTAAACTAATATGGCAGGGGGATGGGAACCTATGCAGGGAGACAGAGGGAAATAAAAAGGAGGCAGAAGCAAAATATAGAAAGGAGAATAGTAAAAGTGGAGGGCAGAGAAACCCAAGGCAATAAACAAAAAGGGCCACATTACAGTAAAATTCTAAAGGGGCAAAGTGTGTTAAAAAAACAAGCCTGAAGGCTCTGTGCCTCAATGCTAGGAGTATTCGTTATAAGGTAGATGAATTAACTGTGCAGATAGCAGTTAACGGATACGATGTGATTGGCATCACGGAGACATGGCTCCAGGGGCACCAAGGCTGGGAACTCAACATCCAAGGGTATTCAGCATTTAGGAAGGATAGACAGAAAGGAAAAGGAGGCGGGGTGGCGTTGCTGGTTAAAGATGAAATCAATGCAATTGTAAGGAAGGACATTAGCCTGGATGATGTGGAATCGGTATGGGTGGAGCTGCGGAATTCCAAAGGGCAGAAAACGTTAGTGGGTGTTGTGTATAGACCACCAAATAGTAGTAGTGAGGTTGGGGACAGCATCAAACAAGAAATAAGGGATGTGTGCAATAAAAGTACAGCAGTTATCATGGGCGACTTTAACCTACACATTGATTGGGCAAGCCTAACTGGTAACAATGTGGTGGAGGAGGATTTCCTGGAGTGTATTAGGGATGGTTTTCTAGACCAATATGTCGAGGAACCAACCAGGGAGCTGGCCATCCTAGACTGGGTGTTGCGTAATGAGAAGGGACTAATTAGCAATCTTGTTGTGCGAGGCCTCTTGGATAAAAGTGACCATAATATGGTAGAATTCCTTATTAAGATGGAGAGTGATAGAATTAATTCGGAAACTAGGGTCCTGAACTTAAGGAAAGGTAACTTCGACGGTATGAGGCGTGAATTGGCTAGAATACACTGGCAAACAATACTAAAAGGGTGGACGGTGGATAAGCAATGGCAAACATTTAAAAATCACATGGATGAACTTCAGCAATTGTACATCCCTGTCTGGAGTAAAAATAAAACTAGGAAGGTGGCTCAACCATGGCTAACAAAGGAAATTAAGGATAGTGTTAAAGCCAAGGAAGAGGCATATAATTTGGCTAGAAAAAGCAACAAACCTGAGGACTGGGAGAAATTTAGAATTCAACAGAGGAGGACTAAGGGTTTAATTAAGAGGGGGAAAATAGAGTACAAGAGGAAGCTTGCAGTGAATATAAAAACTGACTGCAAAAGCTTCTATAAATATGTGAAGAGAAAAAGATTAGTAAAGACAAACGTAGGTCCCTTGCAGTCGGATTCAGGTGAAATTGTAATGGGGAACAAAGAAATGGCAGACCAATTGAACCAATACTTCGGTTCTGTCTTCACGAAGGAAGATACAAATAACCTTCCGAAGGTACTAGGGGACAGTGGGTCTCGTGAGAAGGAGGAACTGAAGGATATCCTGATTAGGCAGGAAATTGTGTTCGGGAAATTGATGGAATTGAAGGCCGATAAATCCCTGGGGCCTGATAGTCTGCATCCCAGAGTGCTCAAGGAAATGGCTCTAGAAATAGTGGATGCATTGGTGATCATTTTCCAACAGTCTATCTAGATGAAGTCCTTACTACTCGGGGGATCAAGGGGTATGGCGAGAAAGCAGGAAGTGGGTACTGAAGTTTCATGTTCAGCCATGAACTCATTGAATGGCGGTGCAGGCTAGAAGGGCTGAATGGCCTACTCCTGCACCTATTTTCTATGTTTCTATGACTCTGGATCAGTTCCCATAGACTGGAGGGTAGCTAATGTAACACCACTTTTTAAAAAAGGAGGGAGAGAGAACACGGGTAATTATAGACCGGTTAGTTTGACATCAGTAGTGGGAAAAATGTTGGAATCGATCATAAAGGACGAAATAGCAGCGCATTTGGAAAGCGGTGACAGGATCGGATCAAGTCAGCATGGATTTATGAAAGGGAAATCATGCTTGATGAATCTTCTAGAATTTTTTGAGGATGTTACTAGCAGAGTGGACAAGGGAGAACCAGTGGATGTGGTGTATTTGGACTTTCAGAAGGCTTTTGACAAGGTCCCGCACAAGAGATTGGTGCAAAATCAAAGCACATGGTATTGGGGGTAATATACTGATGTGGATAGGGAACTGGTTGGCAGACAGGAACAGAGAGTCGGGATAAATGGCAGGCAGTGACTAGTTGAGTGCCGCAGGGCTCATTGCTGGGACCCCAGCTCTTTACAATATACATTAGCGATTTGGATGAAGGAATAGAGTGTAATATCTCCAAGTTTGCAGATGACACTAAACTGGGTGGCGGAGTGAGCTGTGAGGAGGACGCTAAGAGGCTGCAGGGTGAATTGGATAGGTTAGGTGAGTGGGCAAATGCATGGCAGATGCAGTATAATGTGGATAAATGTGAGGTTATCCATTTTCGGGGCAAAAACACGAAGGCAGAATATTATCGGAATGGCGGCAGACTAGGAAAAGGGGAAGTGCAACGAGACCTGGGTGTCATGGTTCATCAGTCATTGAAAGTTGGCATACAGGTACAGCAGCCGGTGAAGAAGGCAAATGGTATGTTGGCCTTCATAGTTAGGATATTTGAGTATAGAAGCAGGGAGGTCTTACTGCAGTTGTACAGGGCCTTAGTGAGGCCTCGCCTGGAATATTGTGTTCAGTTTTGGTCTCCTAGTCTGAGGAAGGACATTCTTGCTATTGAGGGAGTGCAGCGAAGGTTCACCAGACTGATTCCCGGGATGGCTGGGCTGTCATATGAGGAGAGACTGGATCAACCGGGCCTTTATTCACTGGAGTTTAGAAGTATGAGAGGGGATCTCATAGAAATGTAAAAACATCGACATAGAAACATAGAAAATAGGTGCAGGAGTAGGCCATTCGGCCCTTCGAGCCTGCACCGCCATTCAATGAGTTCATGGCTGAACATGCAACTTCAGTAGCCCATTCCTGCTTTCTTGCCATACCCCTTGATCCCCCTAGTAGTACGGACTACATCTAACTCCTTTTTGAATATATTTAGTGAATTGGCCTCAACAACATTCTGTGGTAGAGAATTCCACAGGTTCACCACTCTCTGGGTGAAGAAGTTTCTCCTCATCTCGGTCCTAAATGGCTTACCCCTTATCCTTAGACTGTGACCCCTGGTTCTGCACTTCCCTAACATTGGGAACATTCTTCCTGCATCTAATCTGTCTAAACCCATCAGAATTTTAAACGTTTCTATGAGATCCCCTCTCATTCTTCTGAACTCCAGTGAATACAAGCCCAGTTGATCCAGTCTTTCTTGATATGTCAGTCCCGCCATCCTGGGAATCAGTCTGGTGAACCTTCGCTGCACTCCCTCAATAGCAAGAATGTCCTTCCTCAAGTTAGGAGATCAAAACTGTACGCAATACTCCAGGTGTGGCCTCACCAAGGCCTTGTACAACTGTAATAACACTTCACTGCCCCTGTACTCAAATCCCCTCGCTATGAAGGCCAACATGCCATTTGCTTTCTTAACTGCCTACTGTACCTGCATGCCAACCTTCAATGACTGATGTACCATGACACCCAGGTCTCGTTGCACCTCCCCTTTTCCTAATCTGTCACCATTCAAATAATAGTCTGTCTCTCTGTTTTTACCACCAAAGTGGATAACCTCACATTTATCCACATTATACTTCATCTGCCATACATTTGCCCACTCACCTAACCTATCCAAGTCACTCTGCAGCCTCATAGCATCCTCCTCGCAGCTCACACTGCCACCCAACTTAGTGTCATCCGCAAATTTGGAGATACTACATTTAATCCCCTCGTCTAAATCATTAATGTATAATGTAAACAGCTGGGGCCCCAGCACAGAACCTTGTGGTACCCCACTAGTCATTGCCTGCCATTCTGAAAAGTACCCATTTACTCCTACTCTTTGCTTCCTGTCTGCCAACCAGTTCTCAATCCACGTCAGCACACTACCCCCAATCCCATGTGCTTTAACTTTGCACATTAATCTCTTGTGTGGGACCTTGTCGAAAGCCTTCTGAAAGTCCAAATACACCACATCAACTGGTTCTCCCTCGTCCATTCGACTGGAAACATCCTCAAAAAATTCCAGAAGATTTGTCAAGCATGATTTCCCTTTCACAAATCCATGCTGACTTGGACCTATTATGTCACCTCTTTGCAAATGCGCTGCTATGACCTCCTTAATAATTGATTCCATCATTTTGCCCACTACCGATGTCAGGCTGACCCGTCTATAATTCCCTGTTTTCTCTCTCTCTCCTTTTTTAAAACATATAAGATTCTGACGGGACTGGACAGGTTAGATGCGGGAAGAATGTTCCCGATTATGGGGAAGTCCAGAACCAGGGGACATAGTCTTTGGATAAGGGGTAGACCATTTAGGACTGAGATGAGGAGAAACTTCTTCACTCAGAGAGTTGTTAACCTGTGGAATTCCCTGCCGCAGAGAGTTGTTGATGCGAGAGGGAGTTAGATATGGCTCTTATGGTTAAGGGGATCAAGGGGTATGGAGAGAAAGCTGGAAAGGGGTACTGAAGGAATGATCAGCCATGATCTTATTGAATGGCGGTGCAGGCTCAAAGGGCCGAATGGCCTACTCCTGCACCTATTTTTCTATGTTTCTATATTTCTATGTGCCGCACCACCATCGAAGAGAAAGTGGACCTGGATCGACTACTAGGTTACAAACCGTCCGCTGCTGACTGCTGGCATACCGCCGACATAACGGCAAAAAAATGTTGACCAATTTTGTCCTTTTTGGTGTGCTGGTGGTTTGAAGCTGAGAAATGGGTGGACCTTATGCATCAACCAATTTCGGGCCCTAGGGCTTAAAATCTTGAAAAATTAGCGCCAGCCACAAATGATTCTCAGCTTCTCGTGAATTGGCTGTTAGCGCTCCAGGAAAGAACTGCAGCACTAAATCAAGTGCTAAAGACCTCAGTAGGGCACTACAGGAGCCCTACCAGCAGAACGATAATGAATTTCAGGTGCAATCTAATCAGGAATGATCATTCACATTGGCTCATTCAAGCTTTTAAAGCGGGTGGTTGCATCATTGTGCAGATCCTCATTATCAGCATTGCTGGCTGTGAAGGCGACCTTGAATCCCCTGAACGTAATGGCTGATCCCACTCCCAGGGAGAGAGCTCGTTGTTTCACGGACGAGACATTGGTCACGGGAGTGGAGTGAAGGAGGTCAGTGCTGTTCCCGACCACTGGAAGGAGATCATTGTCCCAAGTTTTCAGAGCAATGTCGAGGGAAGTAGCCCAGGATGTCTCGGGCAGTAGTGTGGTCGTATGCAGTGTGACACAGTGCCGGAAGAAATACAACAACCTCACTCGGTTGGTCAAGGTGAGTACATGCTTTAACAGGTCCTACATATAAGTATCTGAACCTCTGTCTGTACACATTGCACAAAGCATCACACTCCCCCAACTCACCCACCAAGCATCTGCACCTATTCAAACTCACATCCACAACTCACACCTTGCCTACAATTGCAGCGGTTCAACTATGCGAGGCATATCTCCCAAACACATAGCTGGACTCTGACTCACAAACTTTCCTTTCTCTTGCAGGCCAAGATGGCCCACAATAGGAGGGAGCAGAAGAGAATAGGCGGGGGTGCTGTGTAGCTCCAGCAGCTTTCAGACCTTGAGGATAGATTGCTGCGACACATTGGGCAGCAGGTGGTGGGCACTGTGGCCGTTGGCGACATTGACGCAATTGGGGGCAACAATCGTATGTTTATACCCTCTCCTTCTCTCATCCCACTCTACACACAGTCCTTTCCCACTTTCCAGTTGCTGATATTGTCTGCATTCCTTGCCCTATTCCTGCCCCCCTGCCCTCATCTTAACATGAGTCTTGTGCCTTTATGCTTTCAGATAATCAGCAACCAGATGAGCAGCCTGTTCCTGAGACTCCCATTGAGTGTTAGAAAGGGGAAGAGGAGCAGGAGCATAGCACTGCGTCACTCCATCTCTCACCCACAGGCACCACCTCAGATACGTGATCTTTAGAGGTAAGTTTAGTAGTGATGCACTGGGGACAAGCGGGCTGCAGCAAGGCCAAGGGGGAAGGGTAGCTCGAGAGCCAGTTCCCCAGAGCACGAGTTCGCGCACAAGTTCTGCTGCATAGGACTCAGATGAGGACCTCGATGGGGAGGCATTCACAAAAAGGGTCATGGGCATGAACACGGAGATCATCGATCCAATAGGGAGGGTGCCCAAGAGCCTCTCGGCAATAGTTAGGAGCGTGAAGGAGCCCATCTCCAACATTGCACAGACCTCTGTGCACACCATGGAGCCCATCATTTCCACTCTGCAGAGGATGGTGGACTCCAAAAGAGACCGTGTGGATCCTGATCTCATGACGCATGTCTTGGGCGATGTGGCAGCTTCTATTGTAGCACTGGTGGAACCGGCGCAACATCTTAGTGCTGTAATGCAGACAATGGTTGGTGGCATCAAGTCTCAGTCATCGCTGGGTCCACCACAGTCCACTGGGGATCTCACGGTGTCTCAGCAGGCCACAAACTTGTGCTCCAGCAGATTGGAAGAGATGCTGAGGTGCTGCCCCGGGGGTGGGGGGGTGGTGGCAGTGGACCAGTGGAACAGCAACCTGGAGTCCTCTCTCGGAATCACAGCATTCCTGATCCCACCACTGCCACTCCGCCATTGCACGTGTCGCTGCCTATCACCCAGCCAGCCCAGACTGCCACCGCCTGAAGTGGTGCAGTCTACAGCCGGGCCTTCCAGGCGCAGAGCTGGTCGACGCCGTTCTGAAAGGCCATTTGTAGTCTTTGGCCCTGACACACAGCAGCCTTCCACCAGCCCTGCTGCAACCATTGGGGAGACACTACGTAAGAGCAGTAGATTAAGAAATGGTATTGTAAAGAGGGGAAGTAAGGGTTTGCACAAAGGTGATTAGTTAATATTGTTGTTTTATATATATGGTTACTTAATTTGGATACGTTTATTATTGGAATGTTGCGGATTTGGTGCTGTGTCTCCTTTCAGCTTTGGTGTGTTTTATAGAATAAGAAATTGATGGAATGATGGGGACGTGCTGAGCAACCGGGAAGTGGCCTCATTGGATGAGTCAGTTACGGACCTCCATTTCACAAGGGTGATTGAATGACTGCCTCGTCTGTCGCTGCTGTTTGTGCTCCTGTTCCTCCTCCTCCTCATCAACATCTTCCTCGTGCTCCTTGTCTCCCTCTTCCTCCTCCGTGGTGCGGCTATGCCTGGTGGCAATGGCTGCGCCATCATGATAGCCAAGTTGTGCAGCGTGCAGCAGATGATGATGAAAAGGGACCCCCCTAAGCCAAGTACTGGAGGGGTCCTCCCGAGCAAGTCAAGGCAGTGGAACCATTGCTTGAGCACTCCGATAGTCTGCTCAAAGATGTGCCTGGTGACAGCATAGCTCTCATTATATGAGTG
The DNA here is from genome assembly GCF_044704955.1 of Pristiophorus japonicus. Taxonomy (NCBI): domain Eukaryota; kingdom Metazoa; phylum Chordata; class Chondrichthyes; family Pristiophoridae; genus Pristiophorus; species Pristiophorus japonicus. Next base: position 169,862,837 of record NC_091978.1, on the reverse strand, counting down.
CCGGGCACAAGTATTGGGGTTGCGGAGGGGAGTCATGAGCCAAGTGGAGAGCGGATAGCCTTTGTTTCCCAGTAGCCAGCCGCGAGCTTGATGTGGTGGCTGGAATAGAGCTGGCACACCGATCTGGCACAGGATAAAGGCATCATGGCTGCTGCCAGGGTAACAGGCATTGACAGTGAGGATTCACTGTGTGTGGTCGCACACCAATTGCACATTAAGTGAGCAGTAGCCTTTGTGGTTACGGAATATCTCAGGCTTGTTATGCGGTGCCCGCAAAGTTATGTGGATGCAGTCAATGGCGTCCTGCACCATGGGGAAACCAGCTATCCTGGCAAAACCACATGCACACTCATCCTGCTTCTCTGTGGTCATGGGGAAGGAAATGTGTCCCTTCTCCTTCTGTAGAGAGCATCTTTGACCTCCTGGATGCAGCAATGGATGGCGAACTGCAATATGTTAGATATGTCTCCTGTTGCAGATTGGAAGGATCCGCTAGCATAGAAATTGAGGACGACGGTGACTTTGACTGCCACTGAGAGAGCTGTGCTCACCCTGGTCTGAGCCTCGAGGTCTGGTTGCAGGAGGTGTACGAGCTCTGTGACCACATCCTTGGTGAAGCGGAGTCTGCTAAGACACTGTTCCTCAGTGAAACTGATGTAGGAGAACTGCTGCCAGAATACCTTGGGAGGGTAAAGCCTTTTGTTGAGAGCTGTGTTGGATCTCCTCCCTGTGGCCATATTTTACAATCTTTCACACTGCCTCCGCTGCTTCCGACATTGACACTGGAGTACAAGGTCCAGTGCCAGTACAGCCTGCATTAACATATGGAAATGTTAGAAAGAAACAAAAAAGAAAGACTTGTATTTATATAGCGCCTTTCAGAACCACCGGTTCAGAATCAAAGTGCTTTATAGCCAATGAAGTACCTTTGGAGGGTAGTCACTGTTGTAATGTGGGAAACATGGCAGCCAATTTGCGCACAGCAAACTCTCTCAAACAGCAATGTGATAATGACCAGATAATTTGTTTTAATGATATTGATTGAGGGATAAATATTACCCAGGACACCGGGGATAATTCCCCTGCTCTTTTTCGAAATAGTGCCATGGGATCTTTTACGTCTACCTGAGAGCAGACAAGGCCTGGGTTTAACGTCTCATCCGAAAGACGGCACCTCCAACAGTGCAGCACTTCCTCAGCACTAGATTTATATGCTCAAGTTCTAGCATGGGACTTGAACCCATAACCTTCTGACTCAAAAGCACATGTGCTACCCACTGAGCCACAGCTGCACTTTGAAATCTCACCCAAATGAAAGTGAATAATTTTTCTGAGGTAGAAGACTGCTTAAAGTGAAAAACGCTGAAATCACTCAAAACGCTATGTGAAACTGACAAGGCACAGTCTTTGCAAAGTAAAGATAAACCAGATGCTGACGCTTTTAAATACCCCTCTTCCATCCTGCATATTGCCTCCTCTACCTACAATTGCTAACCGCAGGCACTCACGTATGGGGTGAAAGGGAAATTCTGATCCGAGGTGCTGACGGGGCGCTGAGCACCGAAAGACTTCATGATCACCAGGGTGCTAGGGACCAAGGCACTAAGTCTTCGTGCCAGCGCAAAAGGGACAGGGAATTTTGTTGGTATCGCCTGGTTATAATCCCATTTGCACCCCGTTAACACCCCCGGAGGCACTAATGGGAGATGCAAAAGAGGCCAATTTCTCCCCCTATATGTACACCCAGGTAATGCTGACACATGCTTCAAGACTGATATTATTTTCAGGCAGTTAGACGGGTTTACATGTCTTGCTTTTTTTTTAATAAGCGAGGTAGGTCCCTGTACATACTTTAGATTTTAGAATAATTTTTAACTCAATTTGCATGGATTGGAAAAATGATGTTGGCCAGTCAGTTTAACTTGAGTGGTTGGGAAAGCTTTTAGAAACAATAATCCAGGATAAAATTAACAGCCACTTGGGTAAGCATGGACTAATAAAGGAGAGCCTGCACAGATTTGTTAAAGGAAAATTGTGTTTGACTAATTTTGCTGAGTTTTTTGATGAGGTAACAGAAAGGGTGGATGAAGGCAGTGCAGTTGATGTGTATATGGACTTTCAAAAGATGTTTGATAAGGTATGACATACTCGGCTTGTTAGCAAAATTGAAGCCCATGGCAGATACCGAGGGCTAAATACTGCAGAATCTCTAGAGGAGTATAGAAAGTGCAGGGTGAAATTAAAAAGGATATTAGGAAAACAAAGAGAGAGGATGAAAAAATATTGGCAAGTAAAATCAAGGAAAACCCAAAGATGTTCTATAAATATATTAAGAGCAAGAGGATAACTAAAGAAAGGGTAGAGCCTGTTAGAGACCATGAGGGTAATCTGTGTGTGGAGGCGGGAGACGTGGGTATAGTTCTTAATGAATACTTTGCGTCTGTTTTCACAAAAGAGAAGGGCGATGCAGACACTGCTATCGGGGAGGAGTAGTGTGAAATATTAAATAAAATAAACATAGTGAGAGAGGAGATATTAAGGAGTTTAGCAGCTTTGAAAGTGGATAAGTCCCCAGGCCCAGATGAAATGTATCCCAGGCTGTAGAGTGAAGCAAAAGAGGAAATAGCAGAGGCTCTGACCATCATTTTCCAATCCTCACTGGCTTCAGGTGTGGTACCAGGGGACTGGAGGACTGCTAATGTGGTACCTTTGTTTAAGAAGGGAGAAAGGGATAGACCGAGTAATTACAGGCCAGTTAACTTAACCTGGGAAAATTATTAGAAAAAATTCTGAAGGACACGATAAATCTTTATTTAGAAAGACATGGATTAATCAAGGATAGTCATCACAGATTTGTTAAGGGAAGGTTGTGTGTGATGAACTTGATTGAATTTTTTGAGGAGGTAACAAGGAGGGTTGATAAGGGTAGTGTGTTTGATGTAGTGTATATGGATTTTAGCAAGGCTTTTGATAAGGTCCCACATGGCACATTGGTCACAAAAGTAAAAGCCCTTGGGATCCAAAGCAAAGTGGCAAGTTGGATCAAAAATTGGCTCAATGGTTGATAGGTGTGTTTGTGACTGGAAGACTGTTTCCAGTGGGGTTCTACAGGGCTCAGTACTAGGTCTGTTGCTTTTTGTGGTATACATCAATGATCTAGTCTTGAATATAGGGAGTATGATTAAGAAGTTTGCAGATGATACTAAAATCGGCTGTGTGGTTGATAATGAAGAAGAAAGCTATAGACTGCAGGAAGATATCAATCAACTGGTCGGGTGGGCAGAACAGTGGCAAATGGAATTCAATCTGGAGAAGTGTGAAGTAATGCATTTGGGGAGGGCTAACAAGGAAAGGGAATACACATTAAATGGTATGGCACTGAGAAGTGTAGAGGAACAAAGGGACCTTGGAGTGCATGTTCACAGATCCCTTAAGGTAGCAGGCCAGGTAGATAAGGTGGTTAAGAAGGCATACGGAATGCTTGCCTTTATTAGCCAAGGCATAGAATACAAAAGCAGGGAAGTTATGCTTGAACTGTATAAAACACTGGTTAGGCCACAGCTGGAGTACTGCGTGCAGTTCTGATCACTGCATTACAGGAAGGATGTGATTGCACTGGAGAGGGTACAGAGGAGATTTACGAGGATGTTGCCGGGAGTGGAGAATTTTAGCTGTGAGGACAGATTTGATAGCTGGGTTTGTTTTCCTTGGTACAAAGGAGGCTGAGGGGAGGCCTTATTGAGGTGTATAATATTGAGGGGCCTAGATATAGTGGATAGAAAGGGCCTATTTCCTTTAGCAGAGGGGTCAACAACCAGGAGGCATAAATTTAAAGTAATTGGTAGAAGCTTTAGAGGGGAAATTTCTTCACTGAGATAGTTGTGGGGGTCTGGAACTTACTGTCTGAAAGGGTGGTAGAGGCAGAAACCCTCACCACATTTGAAAAGTACTTGGATGTGCAATTGAAGTGCTATAACCTGCAGGGTTAAGGGCCTAGAGCTGGAAAGTGGGATTAGGCTGGATAACCTCTTGTTGGCTGGCACGGACACGATGGGCCGAAATGGCCTCCTTCCATGCTGTAAATTTCCATGATTCTATGATTCTACGGTATAAAAGGGGCAGTAGCAGCATGGCTAAGGCATAGAAAACAGAGAGTTGTGGTGAATGGCTGTTTTTCGGACAAGAAGAAGGTATACAGTGGTGTTCCCCTGGATTCAGTACTTGGACCACTGCTGTTTTTTGATAGACATTAATGGTGGACTTTGGAATACAGGGCACAATTTCGAAACTTGCAAATGACACGAAACTTGGAAGTGTAGTAAACAGTGAGGATGATAGTAATAGACCAGGAAGACACAGACAGGCTGGTAGAATGGGTGGACAATGACAGAGAGTGTGAGTTGATACATTTTGGTAGGAACAATGAGGAGAGACCATACCCACTAAATGGTACAATTTTAAAGGGGATGCAAAAACAGAGAGACTTAGGGGTGCTTGTGCACAAATCTTTTAACGTGGCAGAACAGGTTAACAAAGCAGTTAATAAATCACATGGGATCCTGGGCTTTATAAATAGGGGCATAGAGTACAAAAGCCAGGAAGCTATGCTAAACCTATATAAAACACTAGTTCAGCCCCAGCTCGAGTAGTGTGTCCAGTTCTGGGCACCACACTTTAGGAAGGAGGTGAAGGCTTTGGAGAGGGTACGGAAGAGATTTATTAGAATAGTTCCAGGGATGAGGGAATACAGTTACGTGGATAGACTAGAGAAGCTGGGGTTATTCTTCTTGGAGCAGAGATTTGATAGAAGTGTTTAAATCATGAAGGATTTAGATAGAATATATAAAGAGAAACAGTTTCCAATGGCTGAAGTGTCGATAATGAGAGGGCACAGATTTAAGGTGATTGGCAAAAGAACCGGAGGCGACACGAGGAAAACATTTTTTAAGCAACAAGTGTCTAGGATTTGGAATGCACTGCACAAAAGGGAATTAGATAAATACTTGAAGGTGAAAAAATTGCAGGAATATGGGAAAAGGGGACTAACAGGATCGGTCTTCAAAAGAGCCGGTGCAGACTCGATGGGCCAAATGGCCTCCTTCTATGCTGTACTATTCTATGATTCTAAGATGAAGATCAAATCATCAGGAAAAAACTTTAGAGAGTTGTCTCCAGTAAGCCTTGTGATATTAGTAATTACAGAAAATGGGGAATAGGAAAAGATCTTTTGGCTCACCACACTCATTTCTTGTACATACTCAGCATAACTCATGTCATCGTGTTCTCTGCTCAACCCACTTCATTTGCTGAAAGAATCAGAGATAAACCAACTACAGATAAACCTCCAAGATAATGAAGCTTGGTGAAAATTATCCCTCAAACATTACCCCACGCATACTCTGTGTGTTGATTTGAACCTCAACCCAATTTCATGTGGTGTTAAGATCTAAACTTGGTCAGAAAGCACCAAAATCCAAAAAGTGAAACAAATAGAGCTGGTGTTAATATTTGTGTTTATTTTATTCATATTTAATTTAATATTGCAGACCTTTGGGCTGTTTGTTTTTTCCAAAATATAAGGAATTTATCTACTAGAAAAATGAGAATGAGAATTTAATGTTAGTGTTTAAACAAACGGTTCTTTCTTTTTGGGTGCAGCATCATATGGTGAGAAAATATAAAATAAAAATGATTTAAACTCTAAGTAGGTAGTCATAGTTTCTGTAAATGTCAGTTCAAGATTATTTCATTTTCAATCATTGCAAATTTAATTTAAGGGATATCATTGCGAATTTCATTTATGGGATATACCAAGGATACCAAAAATACCCTTGCATAATATCACATTTAAAGAATGTCGGTCAATATGCATAATATACAATTAACAAAGCCATATGTGATGTCACTCAGTTGGGCCCATGAATTGTTTAACCACTGTATCAAACTAACACCTATGTGATATACTTGGAACAAATTAAAATCACCTTGAGATCTGTGACTTCAAACCACGACTATATTCTGCTTGGTGTGAAAACTGCATAACATAAACGCAGAAACTGCAATGTGCTTGCTCCATTAAATTACATTCTGTGTTGCTTATTGCTGTATGGACAGGATTACTGCTACCATCCAATGGTTACATGATTAACCAATTGGAATTGTTTGATAGATACCATCATGCCATCTGGTGGTAACTTTGACAATATAATCCAATCAGAACAACCACGAGCCTGATATTGAAGCAAAGTATCACGGGGCAGATGTCAAAAGATTGCAGGAAGGCTTGAAAAACTATAATGTTACGTAGGACAAGTTCTACAACCATTACATTTTTTAAAGCATCTTTTATAAGGTAGCAATTTATTGAGCAGACAATAGAGCCTCTCATTGCACTTAATGGCCCCGATACTAACTCTGAAGCGGGAAGAGAGCGGGGAGGGAGGATTTGTGGAAGAGATACCTGGAAGGAAGGGTTCCATGCAGATCCTGCTGAATTTAACGGCAGGACTTGTTGAAAAAATTTTCAACAGGTTTCTCGCCCAACAGCCAACCAGCTTAACAGGCTGACGGACTGGGAAGCAGCCAGGGAGTGGATCGGAGGTAAGTTCGACATCGCAGAGGTGGGTGGGGTGAGTAGTGGGGTTGGACTTCGGTCACGGGGGATGGGGGGGGAGTCGGACATTGTGGGGGGTGTCAGGTGATTGCGAGATTCCCATCGCGGGGGTTAAACAGGGAAGCTTGGGGGGCCGAGGAGAAGCACTCTTGCTGACATACAAGCAGTGCTTTAAAGGTACTTGCCTGATGGATCTGCCTCTTCTCACTTCCCTTCAGCTGCTGGGTTTTCCAAGGCCCAGTGATCCCAGCCTGCGGGTACTAAAAATAAAACTTTACTTAAAATGGAGGCATGCAGTCTCCTTAAAATATTTTAGTGGCTGACCCACCTCCTGAGAGAGGATAGGTTGGCCAACCCTTGACCCATATCTGTTAAAACCAGAAGTGGGCAGGTTGGAGGCCGGTTGACCATTATTTTATTTTTAACCCTGTACAGCACAAAACTTCATTATTTGAAATAATCTGGCAGTCTCAGAAGGGTGTCTGGTGTGGAACATGGAAAAGTTCACGTTGGTGCAGCAGGGACTTGAAAGTACTTGATGTTGATTCTGAATGTGAAAAGTGTGGTTGGACAACTCAAAAAAAACATAGGGACTGAAATTTTGGATGTCACGCTCCTCTGATGGAAGTAGCAAAGCGCGTATTCTGGCTGCCCATGGCCATTGCTATAAACCCTGTCCCAAATCACAGGGAGGGGGCCAATTACATATTCTGGGTGGTGGTCCATGCCTCTATAAATACAACAGAAGTGCAGCCTAATGCGTCTGGCAAGAAAATCAGAATGTTTATTTGCAGCTGTTCATAGTGTTTAACAATTATATAACAATTATAGAGCTTTCCTTGAAATGTACGCTTTGCACTGCATTCTGTCCATTAAACCAACTAAGTTTTATGGTGCTCTATGGCAACTTCTTATGCTACTTTCAGAGCTCTACTTTTTCCTTTGTGTTGAGACCAGTGCTGTTTGCCCACAGGCAAAATTAATTTATCTTCAGGACAATTGTGAACAGCATATGTCCCCAGAATGTTCATGTTATGTTTCTTCCTTGTTGCCACATACAATCCAGCTTTTGGGAGGAGTGTCAAGTATTCAACCAGCATTGTAACCCATGTGTAAACTGACAGGTTGTACACTGTGAGAACGATGACCACTAGGTGGTGAACTTTTGGGAGACACTCCTAACCTGGACCTTCAGGTATAAAAGGGGATGCTCCACCCACCTTCATCACTTGAGTGCTATGGAATAAAGGACAGGTCACAGACTGACCTTCTCTGAAGCATGGGCCTCGAGTGCAATTATACTGTATAGTAAGGACGTATCAATGGCGACGAGAAACTTGGATTTAAACCACGTGAGTATGGCCACTAGCAGAATAGACGAGAGGTACTGTGTTAAGGAATAGTTGGGACAGAGAATCAACATTGTTAAAGCAGCACGCAGTTCTCCAGGCAGACAAGGGCAATTGGGCATGCCCCAACATGCAGTCGAGCCCAGAGAGGGAGTTTGACAGAGACAATGGCTAGCTGAACGATGATTCACGCCATTGCAAGGGACAATGCGGCCAGTAATGGGGCTATCAACACCAATTAATAGCACACTTAAGGACAGTCACAGAGGCAGTCAGAGACGATCGACTGGCAAGGGACCTTTTGTTTCCAACAACAGCTCATGTTGGAGGTGTGGAGGCACACACTCAGCCGGAGTTTGCAGAGATGAGCAAAATACCTGCAGAAATTGCAGAAATGAACGCTGGGGGAAATCGCTGGAAGCTGAAGTTCAGCGAGTTCATGTGGAGCACATATACAGTTCATACACCAGGACGCCACCGATAATGATGAAAGTGCTCCTCAATGGCATCCCAGTATCAATGGAGCTAGATCAGGGGACAGCCAGTCCCTGATGAATATCAAACAATACGAAAAGTTGTGGGTGTCCAATCCAGGAGGCCAAAATTATCGCCGATTGACGCACAGCTACGGACTTACACAAAGGAGATCATTCCGGTGCTCGGCAGCGCCACGGTAGTCATGACCCACAAAGATTCGGAGAACAGGTTCCCACTCTGGATTGTCCTGGGGGACGGTCCCACACTACTGGGGAGGAGTTGGCTTGCTGTCATGAACTGGAAATGGGGCGATGTCAATGCAATTTCCTCTGTGGAGTGAATATCATGCTTACAGATCCTGGACAAATTTGACTCACTGTTTCAACCCGGCATTGGCACTTTCATGGGGGCCAAGGTAGTGATTCACATAAACCCGGACGCCAGGCCAGTACACCACAAGACCAGAGCGGTGCCAGACGTGATGCGGGAAAAGATAGAAGGCGAATTGGACCGCCTGCTGAGGGAAGGCATCATCTCGCAAGTTGAATTCAGTGACTGGGCGAGCCCGATTGTGCCGGTGTTCAAGGCGGATGGGTTGGTCAGGATATGTGGCGATTACAAGGCCACCATCAATCGGGTGTCACTCCAAGACCAGTACCCGCTACCGAGAGCGGAGGACCTCTTTGCGACGCTATCCGGTGGCAAACTTTTTTCAAAATTGGACCTGACCTCAGCTTACATGACCCAGGAGCTGGCGAGTGAGTCGAAGAAGCTGACCACCATCACGACACACAAGGGGTTGTTTGAGTACAACAGATGTCCATTTGGGATTCGCTTGGCCGCCGCGATCTTTCAACGAAGCATGGAAAGCCTCCTCCAGTCGATTCCAGGGACGGTGGTTTTTCAAGTCAACATCCTCATCACGGGTTGCAATACTGAATAACACCTCCACAACCTGGAGGAGGTGCTACGCAGACTGGACCGGGTAGGGCTGCGATTGAAAAAGGTGAAGTGTGTCTTCCTAGCTCCTGAGGTAGAGTTCCTGGGGATGACGGTAGCAGCAGACGGCATCAGCCCTATTGCATCCAAGACAGAAGCGATCCAGTGAGCACCCAGACCCTGTAACACGACAGAGCTGCGTTCGTTCCTGGGTCTCCTGAACTATTTTGGTAACTTTCTTCCCAAATTGAGCACGCTGCTAGAGCCGCTACACATGCTCTGATGCAAAGGTTGCGAATGGGTCTGGGGGGACAGCCAGGAAAGTGCTTTTGATAGAGCACGCAATTTGTTATGCTCCAACAATCTGTTAACGTTGTATGAGCCGTGTAAGAAACTAGTTTTAACATGCGATGCATCGTCCTATGGTGTCGGGTGTGTGTTGCAGCATGTCAATGCCAAGGGTCAGTTACAGCCGGTGGCTTATGCCTCCAGAAGTCAGTCCCAGGCAGAAAGGGGCTATGGGATGGTAGAAAAGGAGGCGCTTGCATGTGTATATGCGGTAAAGAAAATGCACCAGTACCTGTTTGGCAGGAAATTTGAGCTGGAGACAGATCACTAACCCCTAACGTCCCTTTTGGGCCGACAACAAGATCATCGGCCCGCATACAGAGGTGGGCACTCAGTTTGCCGCCTATGCCAAATAATTCGACAATTAATTTATCCTCAGGGCACCTGTGAACAGCATATGTCCCCAGAATGTTCATGTTATCTTTCTTCCTTGTTGTCACATACAATCCAGCTTTTGGGAGGAGGAGAATCAGTAAAAAGGCTGAGGGAGCCTCTAGAAGGCCCCAGGGGGATAACTTTCCCCTATTTTGAAGCTATAAGCAAGTTTCTGAATCTGTGCAAATAAAACCTGTCTGAAGTGAGTTTATGTTTGTGCACACCCAAGTTATATATGAGACTGTTTTTCCATTCACTAATATATTTTGGATACTCATATGTGATTGGTGCATACTTTCCTGGGGTTGGGCATGGGTCTAGTCTCCTCCCCCTCTGTCCTCACATCAGCCTTTCCTCCTGCTCCACATCAGGTGCATCTATTTCAGCTGTAAATTATACCATGTCATCCATATTTCAACTTACACCGGGCTTTAGCAATATCAGAAAATGGCACATTACTTAAGTGTAATGAGATAATGTATAGCGCCCTCTAGCTAGGAGGTATCGATATACTGTATAGCGTTCTCCAGTTAGGAGGTATAGGGAGCTATATTGAGAGAGAGGGTCTGTGAAGGAACGCAATTTTAAAGCTCCACATCTCTGAGATCTCCCAAATAAATAGAGTTAAGTTGAACTAAGAGTGTTCAAGAGAAACAGCTGTGGGACAGATAAGAAATTATCACGAATATTGTGGAAAAACCAGATAGAGTTAGGGTTGTAATGTATATCACTGTCATTGGCAGCGATGCCCTAGATATCCACAATAATCTTCCCTATAAATCAGAGGAAGACAAGCAGGAAATTGAGATTATTTTGAAGCTTTGGGAAGAGCACTGTAAAGGTAAAACCAACATCATCTATGAACAGTACCAGTTTAACAACTGTGTACAAGGGGACAAGCGGTTTGACAGATATCTCGTGAAAGTGAGTGAGCTAGCATCATCATGTAATTTTTGCAATTTGAGGGATGATTTCATCAGAGACAGCATAGTCTGCGGAATATCTGATAACACTCTGCATAAGAGGCTGTTGCAAGAATCAAGCCTAACACTCGATAAATGTGTGATGCTCTGTAAAGCTACAGAGGCCACAGTTGCACAAATGAAATCCATGAAGCTCACTAAAACAGACTTTGAAGATGTCAAAGCTGTCAGACAGAAACCCCGGCCCACAAAGAAAGAATTCACAGACAAAGAGTTCACGAGAAATTGCAGATATTGCAGATATTACACGGGCTGTCAAAAATTAAATGCCCAATATATGGGAAGACCTGCACAAGTTGCAGCAAACTACATTGCTTTTCTGAAAAGCGTACGCAGAATGGATCGAGGCAGAAGTCTACACATATCCCTAAATATAAAGGCAAGCCATGCACTATATGAAGAGAGTTATGATACTGATTTTGAAGTCATGACTGTAAAGATGCTTGGTAAAGTTGATCGCACAATCAAGGACAAAGCTGACAGAAAGTATCCTAACAAGATTATGGCTACCTTCTCCATTAAAGGTCAAATGGTAAAAATGCAAATAGATTGTGGGGCCACATGCAATGTGCTACCTCGTACATACTTACCTAAAGGTTTAAAGATAAAATAATCTAAGACAATATTGTCACTATATGAAAACCATGCAACCATTTCAGTGGTAGGAACTTGTAATGTGCCACTAGAAAATACAAAGAACAAGCAAAGGTACATTGTGCCCTTTGTGATCATTGCGGGCCAAAGTACCCCACTGATTGGCTCATGCACTGCTCAACTGCGACAACTGATAAAAGTGCAGCATTGGAATATTGCGGTGGTAAATGAACCACATGAATCGCAAACTACGAACAAGGCAAACATCTTGCTAACGTCAAAAACTGAATAATGCGTATCCGAATGTGTTTAAGGAACTTGGACACATAAGAACATAAGAACATAAGAAATAGGAACAGGAGTAGGACATTTGGCCCCTCAAACCTGCTCCGCCATTTAATACGATTGTGGCTGATCCGATTATGGATTAAGCTCCACTTTCCTGCCCGCTCCCATAATCCCTTATTCCATTATCGGTTAAGAAACTGTCTATCTCTGTCTTAAAATTATTCAATGTCCCAGCCTCCATAGCTCTCGGAGGCAGCGAATTCCACAGATTTACAACCCTCTGAGAGAAGAAATTTCTCCTCATCTCAGTTTTAAATGGGTTGCCCCTTATTCTAAGATTATGCCCTCTAGTTCTAGTCTTCCCTATCAGTGGAAACATCCTCCCTACATCCATCTTGTCAAGGCCCCTCAATCTAATACGTTTCGATAAGATCACCTCTCATTCTTCTGAATTCCAATGAGCCGAGGCCCAACCTACTCAACCTTTCCTCATAAATCAACCCCCTCATCTCTGGAATCAACCTAGTGAACCTTCTCTGAACTGCCTCCAAAGCAAATATATCCTTTCTTAAATATTGAAACCAAAACTGTATGCAGTATTCCAGGTGTGGCCACACCAATATCCTGTATAACTGTAGCAAGACTTCCCTGCTTTTATACTCCATCCCCTTTGCAATAAAGGCCAAGATTCCATTGGCCTTCCTAATCGCTTGCTGTACCTGCATACTAACCTTTTGTGTTTCATGCACCAAGACCCCCAGGCCCCATTGTACTGCAGTAATTTGTAATTTTTCTCCATTTAAATAATAACTTGCTCTTCGATTTTTTTTCTGCCAAAGTGCATAACCTCACACTTTCCAACATGCCAGCGACAGGTCACCTTGAACTTAATGAATCAGTGACACCAGCGTGTTCAGGTGACTATAAAATACATTAAGTTAATTGGTTTGTTTCCAATAACTGGTCCTGCTAATTTTTAGAAATCTACTACAGTAAGAATTTACTGCTGCTTTAAACCCATGTAGCAAATGTATAAGTTGTTAACACCTGCTAAACAAACATTAACACCAAGACAGACACTTTCCAATTAGCACTGTCAGTAAAAAAATTACCATCATGCAGAAAATAGTTTCCTTTGCATCAATTTTTACACTTACAGCCATCCCAGGATAAACAAAAAGAAATTGAACTTTTATTTTAGTCTATTTGAAATTTATTTCAAAATTAGGAGAAATACAACACCACTGTTTCACATAAGAAATAAGAACTTAAGAAATAGGAGCAAGAGTAAGCCATTTGGCACTTCGAGCCTGCTCCGCCATTCGATAAGATCATGGCTGATCTTCTTCCTGAACTCCACCTCCCTGCACTATCCCCATATCCCTTGATTCCCTTATTATCCAAAAATCGATAGATCTCTGTCTTGAATATACTCAATGTATAAGCCTCCACAGCTCACTGGGGAAGAGAATTCCAAAGATTCACAACCCTTTGAGTGAAGAAATTTCTTCTCATCTCTGTCCTATTTGGCCGACACCTTATTCTGAGACTGTGACCCCCCCCTAGTCCTTGACTCCCCAGCCAGAGGAAACAGCCTCCCAGCTCTGTTAAGCACTTTAAGAATTTTACATGTTTCAATGAGATCACCTCATATTCTTCTAAACTCTTTGCAATAGAGGCCTAGTCTACTCAATTTCTCCTCATAGAATCATCCCTCATCCCAGAACTCAGTCTAGTGAACCTTTGTTGCACTCCCTCAAAGGCAAGTATGTCCTTCCTTAGGTAAAGAGACCATCATCATCATCATCATCATAGGCAGTCCCTCGAAATCGAGGAAGACTTGCTTCCACTCTAAAAGTGAGTTCTCAGGTGACTGCACAGTCCAATACGGGAATTACAGTCTCTGTCACAGGTGGGACAAACAGTGGTTGAAGGAAAGGATGGTGGGGAATCTGTTTTGCCGCATGCTCCTTCTGCTGTCTGCGCTTGATTTCTGCACGCTCTCGGCAACGAGACTCGAGGTGCTCAACGCCCTCCCAGATGTTCTTCCTCCGCTTAGGGCGGTCTTGGGCCAGGGATTCCCAGGTGCCTGTGGGAATATTGCACTTTATCATGGAGGCTTTGAGGGTGTCCTTGAAACGTTTCCTCTGCCCACCTGGGGCTCGCTTGCCGTGAAGGAGTTCCACTACACAATACTCCAGGTGTGGTCTTACAAAGGTCCTATATAATTGCACTAAAACTTCTTTACTCTTACACTACAATCCCTTTGTAATAAAGGCAAACATAGCATTAGCTTTCCTAATTGCTTGCTGTACATGCATGTTAGCTTTCTGTGATTTGTGTACAAGGGCACACATGTCCCTCTGAATGTCAACATTTTCCAGTCTCTCACCATTTAAAAAATATTCTGCTCTTCTATTTTTCCTGTCGAAGTGGATAACTTCACATTTCTCCACACTATAGGCCCCAAGTTTCCACACGCTACAAAACGAGCTGGGCGCCTGCTTCTCGCGCCGAAAACGGCGGCGGAAAAAAAACGCTCGATTCTGGAGCGCCCTGCAGCTCCATGTCTGCTTGGCGCGGCGCCCAGGGGGGCGGAGCTTACCACTCGCGCCGATTTTGTAAGTGGGAGGGGGCGGGTACCATTTAAATTAGTTTTTTTCCTGCCGGCAACGCTGCGCGTGCGCGTTGGAGCGTTCGCGCACGCGCAGTGTGAAGGAAACATTGGCACTCGGCCATTTTTATAGTTCTTTGTAGCTGTTTAATTTTTGAACATTTTTTAATAAAAGCACATTGCCATCAGCACATCAGCACTTGCAGCCTTCTCACTGTCTCCTTCCCCCCCCGCCCGCCGTCTGGAACGGCTTCCTCCTCCCCCCCGGGGGAACGAACGGCTTCCTCCCCCCCCCCCCCCGGGGGAACGAACGGCTTCTCCCCCCCCCCCCCGGGGGAACGAACGGCTTCCTCCCCCCCCCCCCCGGGGGAACGAACGGCTGCCTCCCCCCCCCCCCCGGGGGAACGAACGGCTTCCTCCCCCCCCCCCCCGGGGGAACGAACGGCTGCCTCCCCCCCCCCCCCCCGTGTTCGGGAACGGCTTCCTCCCCCCCCCCCCCCCCCGTGTTCGGGAACGGCTGCCTCGTTTTGTGAGGCTTGCTGCAGCATTCTCTCTGCCTGAAGCACTTTCACACAGGTAGGAAGATGGTTTATTTAATCTTTTCTTTGCTTATAAATTTTTATTCAGGTTGGATTTATTTGTATAATATTTGTATAAGTATAAATAAGGATTTATTGTAGAATTTAATGACTTCCCTTCACCCCCTCCCCCCCCCCCCCCCCCCCCCCACCTCGTTCTGGACGCCTAATTTGAAACCTGCGCCTGATTTTTTAATGTGTAGAACAGGTTTTTTCAGTTCTACAAAAATCTTCACTTGCTCCATTCTAAGTTAGTTTGGAGTACATTTTCACTGTGGAAACTTTATAATCAGGCGTCAGTGGCCGGACACGCCCCCTTTTGAAGAAAAAATTCTGTTCCAAAGTAGAACTGTTCTAACTGACTAGAATTGCAGAAAAAAAAATGTGGAGAATTGCGATTTCTAAGATAGTCCGTTCTCCACCAGTTGCTCCTAAAAATCAGGCGCAAATCATGTGGAAACTTGGGCCCTATATTCCATCTGCCATGTTCGTTTCCCTCTTACTTAACCTGTCTATATCCCTTTGCAGCCTCTTTGCATCCTCCTCACAGCTTACTTTCCCACCTAACTTTGTATCGTCAGCAAAATTGGATACATTATACTCTACTCAGTCCCCTCATCTAATATAGATTGTACATAGCTAAGGCCCAAGGACTGATCCTAGCAGGACCCCACCATTACAGCCTGCCAACCTGAAAATAATCCATTTATTCCAACTCTCTGTTTTCTGTCCATTCATTAATCCTCAATCCTTGCTAATTGGGCCTGAAATTCTGCGAGAGGTCTTCCCGTAGGCAAATTAAAGAAAAAAGGTAAAAAACTGCGCACTTACCTGATGCTGCTGCGCCCGCTCAAACTTCTGAGCCTGAGGTTTTCACTCCTACGCATCGGAGCGCGTACATGTTGGGACGTGCGCAGGGTTGGAGCTGTAGTCACATGGCTCTGGGCAGCCAATCAAGGTACAGTATTTTCTCATTCATAATAATGGGAACTCCATAAGGGAGTTCCCATTATTATGAATGAGAAACCCCCCCCAACATACAAATAATCAATAAAAAATAGAAAAATACATGACATATTTAAGAATCATTTAAATTAAAGTTCTTATAAAAATAATATTTTCCCGACTTTTTTTTAAAGTAAACTTAAAATAAACTTACCATAGTGGGGGAGGGTTTCTAACAATAAAGTATGTTTTCATATGTGTTTATTTAATTTAATTTTAATGTTTTTATGTATTTTTAAACACTTGCACCTGTAAAAGTAGGTTATATGCCTGCTTTTTCAGGCACAAGATTTTAAAGGACATTTGCAGGGCAAGATATTCGTAAATATCGGAATACTTGCCCTGCAAGTGTCCTCGCTCCCGATCTGCGGATGAGCTGTCAATCCAGAAACTTGACAGATCGGAAAAGCCAGTTTTCAGCGCATGCGCATTGCACGCTGAAACCCGGCTTTTCCGATGCCTTCAGGGCCATTATCTCCAACAACATGAACTTTCATTTTGTGTAATATTTACCTTTTGTGTGGCATCTAATTGAATGGTTTTAAAAAATCCAAATAAACTACATCCACTGGTTCCCCTTATCTACCTTGTTAGTTACAACCTCAAAAGAACTCTAACAGATTTGGCAAACATGATTTCCATTTCGTAAGTTGACTCTGCCCAATCATATTATGATTTTCTAAGTGTCCTGTTACCACGTCCCTAATAATAGGTTCCAGCATTTTCCCTACTACTGATATCAGGCTAATTGGTCAACAGTTCTGTTTTTTCTATCTCTCCTTTCTTGAATGACGTTTGTTACTTCCAATCTCGGGGATTCTGGAAGATCAAAACCAATGCATCCATTATAGAAACCTAGAAACATAGAAAATAGGTGCAGGAGTAGGCCATTCGGCCTTTCGAGCCTGCACCACCATTCAATAAGATCATAGCTGATCATTCCTTCAGTACCCCTTTCCAGCTTTCTCCTCATACCCCTTGATCCCATTAGTCATAAGGGCCATATCTAATTCCCTCTTGAATATATCCAATCAACTGGCATCAACAACTCTCTGCGGAAGGGAAGTTCACAGGTTAACAACTCTCTGAGTGAAGACGTTTCTCCTCATCTCAATCCTAAATGGCCTACCCTTTATCCTAAGACTGAGTCCCCTGGTTCTGGACTTCCCCATCATCGGGAACATTCTTCCCGCATCTAACCTGTCCAGTTCCGTCAGAATCTTCTACATTTCTGTGAGATCCCCTCTCATCTTTCTAAACTCCAGTGAATAAAGGCCCAGTTGATCCAGTCTCTCCTCATATGTCAGTCCCGCCATCCTGGGAATCAGTCTGGTGAATCTTCGCTGCACTCCCTCAATAGCAAGAACGCCTTCCTCAGATTAGGAGACCAAAACTGAACACAATATTCCAGGTGAGGCCTCACCAAGGCCCTGTACAACTGCAGTAAGACCTCCCTGCTCCTATACTCAAATCCCCTAGCTATGAAGGCCAACATACCATTTGCCTTCTTCACCGCCTGCTGTACCTGCATGCCAACTTTCAATGACTGATGAACCATGACACCCAGGTCTCATTGCACCTCCCCCTTTCCTAATCTGCTGCCATTCAGATAATATTTTGCCTTCATGGTTTTGCCCCCAAAGTGGATAACCTCACATTTATCCACATTATACTGCATCTGCCATGCATTTGCCCACTCACCTAACCTGTCCAAGTCACGCTGCAGACTTTTAGTATCCTCCTCACATCTCACACCGCCACCCAGTTTAGTGTCATCTGCAAACTTGGAGATATTACACTCAATTCCTTCATCTAAATCATTAATGTATATTGTAAAGAGCTGGGGTCCTAGCACTGAGCCCTGCAGCACTCCACTAGTTACTGCCTGCCATTCTGAAAAGGACCCATTTATCCCTACACTTTGCTTCCTGTCTGCCAACCAGTTCTCTATCCACGTCAGTACATTACCCCCAATACCATGTGCTTTGATTTTGCACACCAATCTCTTGTGTGGGACCTTGTCAAAAACCTCTTGAAAGTCTGAATACACCACATCCACTGGTTCTCCCTTGTCCACTCTACTAGTTACATCCTCAAAAAATTCCTGAAGATTTGTCAAGCTTGATTTCCCTTTCATAAATCCATGCTGACTTGGACCGATCCTGTCACTGCTTTCCAAATGCGCTGCTATTTCATCTTTAATAATTGATTCCAACATTTTCCCCACTACTGATATCAGGCTCACCGGTCTATAATTACCTGTTTTCTCTCTCCCTCCTTTTTTAAACAGTGGTGTTACATTAGTTACCCTCCAGTCCATAGTAACTGATCCAGAGTCGATAGACTGTTGGAAAATGATCACCAATGCATCCACTATTTCTATGGCCACTTCCTTAAGTACTCTGGGATGCAGACTATCAAGCCCCGGGGATTTATCGGCCTCAATCCCATCAATTTCCCAAACACAATTTCCCGCTTTATTAGGATATCCTTCAGTTCCTCCTTCTCACTAGACGCACGATCCCATAGTATTTCTGGAAGGTTATTTGTGTCTTCCTTCGTGAAAATAGAACCAAAGTATTTGTTTAACTGGTCCGCCATTTCTTTGTTCCCCATTATAAATTCTCATGAATCTGACTGCAAGGGACCTACGTTTGTTTTCACTAATTTTTTTCTCATCACATATCTATAGAAGTTTTTGCAGTCAGTTTTTATGTTCCCAGCAAGCTTTCTCTCATACTCTATTTTCCCCCTCCTAATTAAACCCTTTGTCCTCCTCTGCTGTATTACAAAATTCTCCCAGTCCTCAGGTTTGCTGCTTTTCCTGGCCAATTTATATGCCTCTTCCTTGGATTTAACACCACTTTAATTTCCATTGTTAGCCACGGTTGAGCCACCTTCCCCATTTTATTTTTAATCCAGACAGGGATGTACAATTGTTGAAGTTCATCTTTGAATGTTTGCCATTGCCTATCCACCGTCAACCCTTTAAGTATCACTCGCCAGTCTATTCTAGCCAATTCACGTCTCATACTGTCATGTATCTCACACTACTGTACATAACTGTATCTTACCATGCTATACATGACTGTAACTAGACATGATCTGTAACCACTAGCTTACCTTACCACCAGGGGTGCACTTGCAAGAGACACTGGATACCTATCCCAGACAGGTGTATAAGAACAGGTCTCAGGCAAGTGTGGCATTCAAGAGCTGCGTAATAAAGGTGCAGGTCCTGAGTGACCTTGACTTCAGTATGTGCCTCGTGTGAATCTGTACTGCAGGGACAGGACTTTACAGTGGTGACGAGTTACGGGATTACAGAATCCACAGAATGGCGACCAACGGCTCAGAGGAAAAATACAATGCTGGAGATAATTGGGAGGACTTTATAGAAAGGCTCCAGCAAAGCTTCGTAACCAAAGACTGGTTAGGCGGCGATAAGGCAGACAAGAGAAGAGCCTATCTGTTGACCAGCTGTGGCTTGAAAACATACGCTTTAATGAAGGACCTGCTGGCACCCGAGAAACCAGCAAGCAAGTCGTTTGAAGAGTTGAGCACACTGGTAAGAGACCACCTGAAGCCAGCGAGCAGCCTACACATGGCCAGACACAGGTTCTACAACTGCAGATGCTGTGCGGTCCAGAGCATACCCGACTTCGTGGCAGAACTTCGAAGGTTGGCTAACTTATGTGAGTTCTCCGATGAACTAAGGGGAGGAGTACTGCGAGACTTTTTTATTGAGGGAATAGGCCATGCAGGCATATTCCGAAAGCTCATAGAGACCAAGAACTTGACCCTAGAGGCAGCAGCACTGGTTGCACAGACATTCTTGGCAGGAGAAGAAGAAATGAGGTTGATCTACACTGCGGGTACGACAACTGACAAAACATCGGAACAAGGGGTTCACAGCGTGAAACAAGCCGCTACCCCTACACACAGATAAAGGCAGGAGAGCAGGCCCTCAACAGCAGGCAGTGGTGCCAGAAGCCATCAAGGGCCACATGAATGGCCATTCACACCTCATCAACCCACAATGCGAGCAATCAACTATAAACTGAGAGAAGCTCAAGAGAGATCAGCCAGACGCAGCTCATCCATTGGAAACAATGGAAGCAATCTGTGCTGGAGATGTGGGGGAAGGCACTCATAAAGGGGGTGTCGATTTCAGCATGCTGTTTGCAGAAACTGCGACTGTACAGGGCATCTGGCCCGCATGTGCAGAAAAACGGCAGCTTGGCTGGTATACGAATCGGAAGGGTCGGAAAGCGGACCAGAAGACAGTGTAGACAGTACCCAGGACACCGAGGTATAGCGGGTCAACACGATCAATGGCCACTGCTCTTACAACAAGACGCCTCCAATAATAATGAGGGTCCTACTCAACGAGATACCAGTCAACATGGAGCTGGATACGGGTGCGAGTCAATCTCTCATGAGCGTTCAACAATTTGAACAGTTGTGGCCGCACAAAAGAGACAGACCAAAGCTCACAAGGGTCGACACCAAACCAAGGACCTATACCAAAGAAATCGTCCCAGTCCTTGGCAGTGCCATGCTCTCAGTCACACACAAAGGGACAGTGAACCGACTTCCCCTGTGGATTGTCCCGGAGATCTCCCAGCACTGCTGGGGAGAAGCTGGCTGGCAAAACTCAACTGGAAATGGGATGATGTTCACGCCATGTCGTCAGAGGAACGGACCTCCTGCTCAACAGTTCTAAGTCGATTTGAACATCTCTTTCAGCCAGGTGTGGGCACCTTCAAAGGGGCTAAAGTCAAAATCTACATCACACAGGATGCTAGACCAGTCCATCACAAGGCTAGAGCTGAGCCCTATGTGATGAGGGAAAAGATTGAACATGAACTGGACAGGCTTCTGCGGGAAGGCATTATATCACCCATGGAATTTAGCGACTGGGCAAGTCCCATCATCCCAGTCATGAAGCCTGATGGATCCGTACGAATCTGTGGGCACTACAAATCTACCATAAACAGAGTCTCCCTACAGGACCAATACCCGCTGCCCAGAGCGGAGGACTTATTTGCAACATTGGCTGGAGGAAAACTTTCTCAAAACTAGATCTCACATCTTCGTATATGACGCAAGAATTGACCGACAAGTCTAAGCTACTCACCACCATCAACACACATCGAGGCCTTTTCATGTACAATCGATGCCCATTCGGCATCAGGTCGGCAGCTGTTATATTTCAGCGCAACATGGAGAGCCTGCTCAAGTCCATCCCGGGGACAGTGGTATTTCAAGACGACAGACTTATCACGGGCAGGGACACCGACTCCCATCTCCGCAATTTGGAGGAAGTACTAAAGTGGTTGGATCGGGTAGGCCTAAGAGTTAAGAAATCCAAGTGCCTGTTTCTCGCGCCCGAGGTTGAATTTTTGGGCAGAAGGATTGCCGCTGATGGAATCCGCCCAACAGAGTCCAAAATCGAAGCAATTCGCCTGGCACCCAGGCCCCGGAATGTCTCAGAACTGCGCACCTTTCTCAGGCTACTCAATTACTTTGGGAACTTTATGCAGAACATGAGCACGCTGCTGGAGCCTCTCCATGTGCTACTCAGAAAGGAGTGCGATTGGTTTTGGGAGGACGCCCAGGAACGTGCCTTCAATAAGTCACGCAATCTTCTGTGTTCCAACAGTGTTTTGGCTTTCTTTGATCCAGGTAAAAAGCTAGTTCTTATATGTGATGCGTCAGCATACGGGGTGAGGTGCGTTTTACAACATGTCAATAGTGCGGGTAAATTACAACCCATAGCCTATGCCTCCAGGTCACTTTCGCGGGCGGAGCGCGGGTACGAAATGGTGGAGAAGGAGGCGCTCGCGTGCGTGCACGGTGTCAAAAAGATGCACCAATACCTTTTCGGGGCTAAGTTCGCGTTAGAAATTGACCACAAGCCCCTCACGTCCCTACTATCCGAGAGCAAGGCAATAAACGCCAACGCCTCGGTGCGCATTCAACGGTGGGCACTCATGCTGGCCTCTTACGATTACACCATAAGGCACAGACAACTGTGCCGACGCACTGAGCAGGCTACCCCTGGCAACCACAGAAGGGTCTGATGAACAGGACTGTGAGATAGTCATGGCAATCAATGCCTTTGAGTCCACAGGTTCGCTCATGGCGGCTCGCCAAATCAGAGCCTGGACAGCCAGCGACCCCACGTTATCCTTAGTAAAAAGATGTGTCCTAACCGGTGACAGGCCAGAGGCTCGCGATGCCTTCCCCAAGGAGATCAAACCTTTCCATAGGCGCATGCATGAGCTGTCACTACAAGCAGACTGCCTGATATGGGGCAGCTGAGTAGTTATGTCTCTGCGAGGCAGAGAGGCATTTGTCCGGGAGTTCCATCGCGAGCACCGGGGATCATTCTCATGAAGGCCATAGCCAGATCCCATGTCTGGTGGCCTGGCATTGACGCGGACTTGGAGCTCTGTGTCCGACGGTGCACCATCTGTGCCCAACTCAGTAATGCCCCCGGGGAGGCCCCCCTGAGCCCCTGGCCCACCAAACCGTGGTCACGGGTGCACATCGACTATGCGGGCCCGTTCATGGGCAAAATGTTCCTCGTAGTTGTAGATGCATTTTCAAAGTGGATTGAATGCACCATTTTAAACTCGAGCACCACCTCCACCACTGTGGAGAGCCTTGGAACCATGTTCGCAACGCACGGCATTCCTGACGTATTGGTCAGTGATAATGGTCCGTGCTTCACCAGCGCAGAATTCCAAGATTTTATGAGTGACCACGGCATAAATCACATTAGGACGGCACCGTTCAAGCCGGCCTCTAACGGCCAGGTGGAGCGAGCAGTGCAGATCATTAAACAAGGCTTGCTCAAAATCCAAGGTCCTACGCTGCAAGGCCGCCTATCGCGACTGCTGCTGGCATACAGATCTCGTCCGCATTCATTGACTGGAGTTCCCCCCACGCAACTATTGATGAAACGGACCTTAAATACAAGACTCTCATTAATCCTCCCAGACATGCATGAAATCGTTGAGGTAAAGTGCCATAAGCTAACCGAGTACCATGACCGAAATTCGAGGGGGAGGTGGAATGAGATAGGGGACAAAGTGTTTGTGCTAAACTATGGCAGGGGTCCCAAATGGCTTCCAGGGACAGTAACAGGCAAGGAAGGAAACAGGCTACTGGTGGTACAAATGGACAATGGCCAAACCTGCCGGAGGCATGTAGACCAAGTCAAAAGTAGATTTACCAACAACACTGCTGAACCAGAAGCAGACTACAATGTGGAACTCACACCACACCTGGTGGACAGACAGAGGGAACAACCTGAGGAAAGTGCAATCCCAACAGACAGCCCAGGCGAGATACCAACAATCATACTGAACGAAACAGACAGCCCAGGCGAGATACCAGCAATCACACCGAAAGAAAAACAGGCACCAAAGCAAACAACTGAACCACAACTAAGACGCTCCATGCGAGAGCGTAGACCACCTGAGAGACTGAACCTATAAAGACAATAAGACCTTGGGGGAGGGTGATGTCATGTATCTCACACTACTGTACATAACTGTATCTTACCATGCTATACATGACTGTAACTAGAGATGACCTGTAACCACTAGCTTACCTTACCACTTGCAGGAATCACTGGATACCTGTCCCAGACAGGTATATAAGGACAGGTCTCAGGCAAGTGTAGCATTCGAGAGCTGTGTAATAAAGGTGTAGGTCCTGAGTGACGTTGACTTCAGTATGTACCTCGTGTGAATCTGCACTGCAGGGACAGGACTTTACACATACCATCAAAGTTACCTTTCCCCAAGTTCAGGACCCTAGTCTCTGAATTAACTGTGTCACTCTCCATCTTAATAAAGAATTTTACCATATTATGGTCACTCTTCCTCAAGGGGCCTTGCTCAACAAGATTGCTAATTAGTCCCTTCTCATTACACATCACCCAGTCTAGGAAGGCCAGCCCTCTAGTTGGTTCCTCGACATATTGTTTAGAAAACCATCCCTAATACACTCCAGGAAATTCTCCTCCACCGCATTGCTACCAGTTTGGTTAGCCCAGTCAAATGCAGATTAAAGTCACCCATGATAACTGCTGTACCTTTATTGCACACATCCCTAATTTCTTGTTTGATGCTGTCCCTATCCTCATTACGACTGTTTGGTGGTCTGTACACAACTCCCACTAACGTTTTCTGCCCTTTGATATTCCGTAGCTCCACCCATACCGATTCCACATCATCCAAGCTAATGTCCTTCCTTACTATTGCATTAATTTCCTCTTTAACCAGCAACGCCACCCCACCTCCTTTTTCTTTCTGTCTATCCTTCATAAATCTTGAATACTCCTGGATGTTGAGTTCCCAGCCTTGGTCACCCTGGAGCCATGTCTCCGTGATGCCAATTACATCATATCCGTTAACTGGTATCTGTGCAGTTAATTCGTCCACCTTATTCCGAATACTCCTCGCATTGAGGCACAGACCCTTCAGGCTTGTCTTTTTAACACCCTTTGCCCCTTTAGGATTTTGCTGTAATGTGGCCCTTTTTGCTTTTTGCCTTGGATTTCTCTGCCCTCCACTTTTACTTTCTTCTTTCTATCTTTTGCTTATGCCCCCATTCTACTTCCCTCTGTCTCCCTGCATAGGTTCCCATTCCCCTGCCATATTAGTTTAACCTCTCCCCAACAGCACTAGCAAACACTCCCTCTAGGACATTGGTTCTGGTCCTGCCCAGATGCAGACTGTCTGGTTTGTACTGGTCCCACCTCCCCCAGAACCGGTTCCAATGTCCCAGGAATTTGAATCCCTCCCTACTGCACCACTCTTCAAACCACGTATTCATTTGTGCTATCCTGTGATTCCTATTCTGACTAGCACGTGGCACTGGTAGCAATCCTGAGATTACTACTTTTGAGGTCCTACTTTTTAATTTAGCTCCTAGCTCCCTAAATGCTAAAAGGTTACTTACTGAAGAAGAAAAGAAAAAGAAAGAAGAAAAACTACTCACCAATCACCAGCCAATCACTTACCCCCTTGGCTGTGACGTCACCTTTCGATTTCCTTCTACTTCTTTTTTGCCTTCTCTTCCTGCTGCAGCTGCACCGGCTAGCCTCTCGAACTGCTGGGCCTTTTTATAGGCCTCCCCAACACCTCCCCAGATTCCCAGCTGCTCGGACTCCCGCCTCCTCAACAAATGTCAGGCCTTTATAGGCCGCTCCAACGTCTCCGGACTCCCGCTGCTCGCACTCCTGTCTCCTCGACGAACGCTGGGCCTTTATAGGATTCTCCGACATCCCCAGACTCCCCGCTGCAGCTACCTCTTTTAAATCACTAGGATGTAGGCCATCAGGTCCAGGGGATTTGTTGGCTTTTAGTCCTGTTAATTTCTCCAGAACAATTTCTTTACTAAAGTTCCTCATTCTTGCTAGACCCTTGGGTCCCCACTATTTCTGGAATGTTATTTGTCTTCTACCATGAACACAGATACAAAGTGTTGGTTTAATGTCTCTGCCATTTCCTTAGTCACCATTATAATTTCTCCTGCCTCTGCCTCTAAGGGACCCACCTTTACTTTCATGTGATTTGACCCCCAATTTGCATTTATTAATGAGGCTTCTGCTGGAATTTGGCAAGAGGCTCATCCATCATCAAAACTAGCAGTCTTAAAATCACAGATCCACATTAATGGATTGGGAAATGGAGCCACTCCATTTTAACTACTCTCCCATTCTTTTTCTGCTAATTGGGGAAAGTTAACATCGAAACATGGAAAATAGATGCAGGAGTCGGCCATTCGGCCCTTTGAGCCTGCACCGCCATTCAATATGACCATGGCAGATCATGTAACTTCAGTACCCCACTCCTGCTTTCTCTCCATACCCCCTGATCCCCTGAGCCATAAGTGCCAGATCTAACTCCCTCTTGAATATATCCAACGAACTGGACTCCACAACTTTCTATGCTAGAGAATTCCACAGGTTCACCACTCTCTGGGTGAAAAAGTTTCTCCTCATCTGGGTCCTATATGGCTTACCCCTTATCCTTAGATTCTGACCACTGGTTCTGGACTGCCCCAACATCGGCAACATTCTTCCTGCTTCTAACCTGTCCAATCCCATCATAATTTTATATGTCTCTATGAGATCCCACCTCATTCTTCTAAATTCCAGTGAGTATAAGCCTAGCCGATCCAGTCTTTCTTCATATGTCAGTCCTGCCATCCTGGTAATTAGTCTGTTGAACCTTCGCTGCACTCCCTCAATAGCAAGCACGTCCTTCCTCAGATTAGGAGACCAAAACTGCACATAATACTCAAGGTGTGATCTCGCCAAGGCCCTGTACAACTGCAGTAAGACCTCCATGCTCCTATACTCAAATCCTCTCACTATGAAAGCCAGCATGCCATTTGCTTTCTTTACTTCCTGCTGTACCTGCATGCCTACCTTCAGTGACAGATGTACCATGACATCGAGGTCTCTTTGCACCTCCCGTTTTACTAATCCGCCTTCCTGTTTTTGCCACCAAAGTGGATAGCCTCACATTTATCCACATTATACTGCAACTGCCATGCATTTGCCCACTCACCTAACCTGTCCAAGTCATCCTGCAGCCTTTTAAGCATCCTCCTCACAGCTCAATGTCATCTGCAAAATTGGAGATATTACATTCACTTCCTTCATCCAAATCATTAATGTATATTGTAAATAGCTGGGGTCCCAGCACTGAACCTTGCGGCACCCCACTAGTCACTGCTTGCCATTCTGAAATGGACCCGCTTATTCCCACTCTTTGCTTCCTGTCTGCCAACCAGTTCTCTATCCATGTCAATACATTACCCCCAATACCATGTGTCTTAATTTTGCACACTAATCTCTTGTGTGGGATCTTGTCAAAAGCCTTTTGAAAGTCAAAATACACCACATCCACTGGTTCTCCCTTATCCACTCTACTAGTTACATCCTCAAAAAACTCTAGAAGATTTGTCAAACATGATTTCCCTTTCATAAATCCATGCTGACTTGGACCGATCCTGTCACTGCTTTCCAAATGCTCTGCTATTACATCTTTAATAATTGATTCCAGCATTTTCTCCACCACCGATGTCAGGCTAATTCCCTGTTTTCTCTCTCCCTCCTTTTTTAGTTTATGAACTACATATTTTTCTGCAATGGTTTACACCATAACAAAAATATCACAGGATTAGATCATTACATTCAGTAAGGTAATTACACAATTGTAGATAGATTAAGCAACTATAGTACTTTACTACAACACATGAACTGTTTCATAACAATAACAAGCCATACTTTAGCACATCAGCAGGAATTCCATCCGCACCCGTAGCCTTGTTATTCTTGAGCTGTTTTATGGCTTTGCCTACCTCGTGCAATGTTGGGGTTTCACTGAGGTGGTGGCGGGTCGCATGCTGCGGGATGGAGTTGAGAACACTCGAGTTAAAGGCAGAGTCTCGATTGAGGAGATCTTCAAAGTCCTCATTTCAGCGGGCCCTGACAGCCTCGGTGTCCTTGATGAGTGTTTTCCCGTTCTTGGCCAGTAGTGGGGTGGGGCCTTGGGAGTTTGGACCGTAGGTGGCCATGACTGCAATGAGAATTCTCACATATCGTGGCTGTCGGCCAGTTGTTGTATCTCCTGTGCTTTCTCCATCCACCACCTGTTCTTTAGGTCCTGGGTTTTTTGTTGGACCTCAGCCTTCAGCTTGTTGCTTGAGGCTCAGAAATGCTCTGCACTTACGATCTATTAGTTCTTGAATCTCCTGATCATTTTCATCAAATCAGTCCTGGTGTTTTCTGGTTGAGTAACCAAGTGTCTCTTCACAGGCACTGGTTATAGAGGCCTGGAGGGCAGACCTAGCGCTGTGGGCATTCAACATCTCAGGGTCATCAAGGCACGCCAGATTAGCTGTGAGGCGTTGGCTGTATAGGGCTCTCTTAGCTGGGTCTTTAAGTGCCCCGGCATTAACTTTTTTGCAGCACTGCTTCTGCTGTCCCCTCTGCTTTAGGGCTATGATTAGATCGATGATGGATCGGATTAGGCGATGGTCCATCCAGCAGTCGTCAGTTCCTGTCATGGCGTGGGTGATGCGCACATCCTTGCGATCCCTGGCTCAGACGATGACATAGTCGAGCAGGTGCCAGTGTTTGGAGCGAGGGTGTTGCCACGATGTCTTGTATTTGTCCCTCTGGTGGAACAGGGTGTTGGTGATGAGGAGTTCGTGTTCTAGGCATTTTGTCAGGAGTAGGGTACCGCTGGAGTTGGCTTTCCCAACCCCCTTTCTGCCAATCACGCCTCCTCAGAGGGCCGTGTCTTTGCCGACCATGGCATTAAAGTCACCTAGGAGGATCAATTTGTTGCCTGTGGGGACGCGGGACAGGGATGTCTCGAGGTTGGAATAAAAACCCTCTTTAGCCTCATCCGTTGCATCGCGTGTTGGGGCGTGCGCACTGATGACTGTGGCGCATTGATTCTGGGATACGGTAAGACGAAGAGCTATGAGGCATTCCTTAACCCCGCAGGGGGAGTCTTTGAGGCGGTCGACCAGCTCATTTTTGACGGCGAAGCCGACTCCATGAAGGCAGCGTTCTTCCTCTGGTTTTCCTATCCAGAAAAAGGTGTAACCTCCAACATGTTCTTTAAGCTGGCCTTCCCCTGCCCTTGGTCTTGCTTAGGGCGGTGATGTCAAAGTCAAAACGTCTAAGTTCCCCGGCAACTATGGCGGTGCGGCATTCCGGCGTGTTGTTGTTGGAATTGTCCATGAGGGTTCTGACGCTCCAGGTCCAGAACTTCATATTAGCCAAGTGGAAGATGCCTATGTGTGAGTTCTTTTAACACCGGCAACCACACGGGCTTAGCTGAGCAAGGTCTTGGTCCAGTGGCAAGGGGGTCCAAGACAACAGGAAATAAACAGTATTACTGTATACACAGAGTAAAATGTACTCCCAAGTATCAGAGAGCTATACTATCTGAAGCTGGGTGCCTGTTTTCTGAGAGATATGGGTAATTATCTTTATGTTATTTCCAACTTGAAGCCCACACACACATTGTTCCCATAGTCAGTCATTACCTCTGCACTCAAATCTATGGAGCTGCAAAGTGACCCAAAATATGTCAGGTGCTGCTGCATTTTCTTTGCTGGATATACATATTCTCTTAGACGATATGTGGCAAGCTTCTGCTGGGACCCCACATTCTGTAAATTTCCCCACTGGCCACATAAAATTGCCTTCTTCTATAGTGTATCGTGAAAGGCACTGAGTTGCGAAGTCATGCATTTTAACAAGTAATGTAATGTAATCAATCATCACACTTCATTTGTGAACTCACCATATATACATGCATTTCTAATGATCCTTTAACATGATTGCAGTCAGAAGAAGAGCATTAAGTTGCTCAATGGGTCAAAATGAAGAGTGGAACTCTTGAACTATGAAAGGACAAATTTGTGAATCAATTACTCACATACCGAGATGAATGAAAGTAAGTGACATTTGAATCACACAACAAATCCTTATGTCACTATTACCTTGTCTTCCCGAAGCTCTGTAAAATCTGGGTGGTCCACTGACTTGCACAGAACACTCCTAAAATTTATATGAAATATTTATGTGCATATCATCAGGTCCCCTGAATTTTCTAAGCTTTATGGATTCTGAGAGGGCAAAATGCACTCTGTAAAAACATACAATCCTACATTAATTACATTTCAAACAGCTGATTTCTGAAAGGAGAACTATGCTGAAAGTACTTTGTTTGAAGGAGCACAGCATCACCTTGTGGACAAAGGACTCAATAGCAGCTGCATTCATTCCATTCTTGGAGTTTGGTTGCTTTCTATGTGTTGCAGTGTGAAAATTATCAGTTTGCTCTTCATCCATTAGTGCAATAATCTCAATAATTTGATTTTCTCCAATAAATTGATAACAAATAATTTAACTGAATAATTTCTTGTATAATAAGGATGAAATATAAAAACAGATAGCAAGAATTTCTATAGGTATATAGAAGGAAAAGAGTAGCTGGAGTAAATGTTGGTCCCTTAGAGGACGAGACCGGGGAATTAGTAATGGGGAACATGGAGAGGGCAGAAACTCTGAACAAATATTTTGTATCAGTCTTTACGGTAGAGGACACTAACAATATTCCAACAGTGGACAGTCAAGGGGCTATAGAGGGGGAGGAACTTAACACAATCACAATCAAGAAGGAGATGGTACTCAGTAAGATAATGGGAATAAAGGCAGATAAATCCCCTGGAACTGATGGCTTGCATACTCGGGTCTTAAGAGAAGTAGCGGCAGGGATAGTGGATGCATTGGTTGTAATTTACCAAAATTCCCTGAATTCTGGGGAGGACCCAGCAGATTGGAAAACTGCAACTGTAACGCCCCTATTTAAAAAAGGAGGCAGACAAAAAGCAGGAAACTATAGACCAGTTAGCTTAACATCTGTGGTTGGGAAGATGTTGGAGTCCATTATTAAAGAAGCAGTAGCAGGTCATTTGGAAAAGAAAAATTCGGTCAGGCAGAGTCAGCATGGATTTATGAAGGGGAAGTTATGTTTGAAAAATTTGCTGGAATTCTTTGAGGATGTAACGAACAGGGTGGATAAAGGGGAACCAGTGGATGTGGTGTATTTGGACTTCCAGAATGCATTTGACAAGGGGCCACATAAAAGATTACTGTACAAGATAAAAGTTCACAGGGTTGGGGGTAATATATTAGCATGGATAGAGGATTGGCTAACGAACAGAAAACAGAGAGTAGAGATCAATGATTCATTTTCAGGTTGGCAACCAGTAACCAGTGGGGTGCCGCAGGGATCAGTGTTGGGATCCCAACTATTTACAATCTATATTAACGACTTGAAAGAAGGGACCGAGTGGTCATTTATACACTGGAGTTTAGAAAGATGCGAGGGGATTTCATAGAAACAAATAAGATTCTGAGGGGACGGGACAGGTTAGATGCGGGTAGAATCTTCCCGATGTTGGGGAACTCCAGAACCAGGGGACACAGTCTTAGGATAAGGGATAGGCCATTTAGGACTGAGATGAGGAGAAACTTCTTCACTCAGAGAGTTGTTAACCTGTGGAATTCCCTGCCGCAGAGAGTTGTTGATGCCGGTTCATTGGATATATTCAAGAGGGAGTTAGATATGGCCCTTACGGCTAAGGGCCTCAAGGAGTATGGAGAGAAAGCAGGAAAGGGGTACTGAGGGAATGATCAGCCATGATCTTATTGAATGGTGGTGCAGGCTCGAAGGGCTGAATGGTCTACTCCTGCACCTATTTTCTATGTTTCTATGTTTCTATGTTTCTATGTAACGTAGCCAAGTTTGCTGACAATACAAAGATGGGAGGAAAAGCAATGTGTGAGGAGGACACAAAAAATCTGCAAAAGGACATAGACAGGCTAAGTGAGTGGACAAAAATTTGGCAGATGGATTATAATGTTGGAAAATGTGAGGTCATGCAATTTGGCAGGAAAAATCAAAGAGCAAGTTATTATTTAAATGGAGAAAATTGCAAAGTGCAAGGTTCAGCAAGTGATCGATAAGGCCATTGGAATCTTGACCTTTATTGCAAAGGGGATGGAATATAAAAACAGGGAAGTCTTGCTACAGTTGTACGGGGTATTGGTGAGGCCACACCTGGAATACTGTGTGCAGTTTTGGTTTCCATATTTACGAAATGATATACTTGCTTTGGAGGCAGTTCAGAGAAGATTCACTAGGTTGATTCCGGGGGTGAGGGGGTTGACTTATGAGGAAAGGTTGAGTAGGTTGGGCCTCTACTCATTGGAATTCAGAAGAATGTGAGATGATCTTATCGAAACGTATAAGATTATGAGGGGGCTTGACAAGGTGGATGCAGAGAGGATGTTTCCGCTGATAGCAGAGATTAGAACTAGAGGGCATAATCTTAGAATATGGGGCCGCTCATTTAAAACTGAGATGAGGAGAAATTTCCTCTCTCAGAGCGTTGTGGATCTGTGGAATTCATTGCCTCAAAGGGCTGTGGAAGCTGGGATATTGAATAAATTTAAGACAGAAATAGACAGTTTCTTAAACAATAAGGGAATAAGGGGTTATGGAGAGCGGGCAGGGAAGTGGAGCTGAGTCCAGGAACAGATCAGCCATGATCATATTAAATGGCGGAGTAGGCTCAAGGGGCCGTATGGCCTACTCCTGCTCCTATTTCTTATGTTCTTATAAATAGAAGTAAAAAAAAGATTTATCTGAAATGACCAAGTAAATAGCTGGAGCTTTCAGCTTGGTTTGCATAAATAATTATTTAATTTTACTGCTGGCCAATCTACCGTGGTGTTACCCATGGTGACTCTGAGGATTCAGTCTGTCATTCGCATGTAGATTATGGCCCGGATTTTGCTGTACTAATAACAACAAGGCTGTCAGCACTCACAGTTATTACAGGATAAAACCGACAGCAACTTCTGGTGTCCGCATATGCGCAGTTACATGCGGAAATCCAGAAGTTGCTGTCAGTGATACCACGCTCTGCCACAGGCTGCGCTGTTGCAGTCTTCATTGATGGAATCTGCACATCATCATCATCATCATCATAGGCAGTCCCTCGGAATCGAGGAAGACTTGCTTCCACTCCTACAGTGAGTCCTTTGGTGGCTGAACAGTCCAATACGAGAGCCACAGACTCTGTCACAGGTGGGACAGACATTTGTCGGAGGAAGGGAGGGGTGGGACTGATTTGTCGCACGCTCCTTCCGCTGCTTGCGTTTGATTTCTGCATGTTCGCAGCATTGAGATTCGAAGAGCTCAGCGCCCTCCCGGATGCACTTTCTCCACCTAGGGCGGTCTTCGGCCAGGGACCCCTAGGTGTCAGTGGTGATGTCGCATTTTATCAGGGAGGCTTTGAGGGTGTCCTTGTACTGTTTCTGCCGCCCACCTTTGGCTCATTTGCCATGAAGGAGCTTTGCGTAGAGCAATTGCTTAGGAGTCTCGTGTCTGGCATGCGAACTATGTGGCCTGCCCAGTGAAGTTGATCGAGTGTGGTCAATGCTTCAATGCTGGGGATGTTAGCCTGAGCGAGGACACTGATGTTGGTGCGCCTGTCCTTCCAGGGGATTTGCAGGATCTTGTGGAGACATCGTTGGTGATATATCTCCAGCGACTTGAGGTGTCTTCTGTACATCGTCATGCCTCTGATCCATACAGGAGGGCAGGTATTACTACAGCCCCGTAGACCATGAGATTGGTGGTAGATTTGAGGGCCTGGTCTTCGAACACTCTTTTCCTCAGGCGGCCAAAGGCTGCACTGGCGCACTGGAGGCGATGTTGAATCTCCGCATCAATGTCTGCCTTTGTTGATAAGAGGCTCCCTGTTAAGAATCAAATAACTCCACGAGGCTAAGTACGGTGAACTAGTTCAGGCATGACCTTACTCCAGTTTATTTATTCTCAAAGTGAGGATTCAGCATGACTGCCATCATTATATACACGGCTTGCACGTGTCTGCCAGTGACCATTAGGACTCCGACAGTCGTGCCCTCCGGTGGCAGGTAAAACCCAGTTAACATACATAACATCATTCCCCCCAAAGTCCTTGGTACAGGTTGTATTTACAAGGAGACGGTTCGGGGACATCCGCTCCCTGGTTGATTTTCTCAGTTCAAACCCAAGCTTGGGTGAGTTAGTAGGACTATTGCTGCATTGCGGAGCAGTTGGTCTGACAGGACTGTCGGGGATGGTAGGTTCGTCTTCGTGAATGACACAAGGGTCAACTGATGGTTGGATGTGTGTTGGTTGGTCGATGATGATGTCATCTTCAATTTGTTCTGGGTTGTCTGTGAATCGCAGTTTGGTTTGGTCGATGAGCCTCTTGCACGTTTGGCCATTTAACAGTTTGACTACAAACACCCTGTTCCCCTCCTTGGCAAAAACTGTGCCAGCAACCCAGTTTGGACACAGACCATAATTCAGGACAAACACAGGGTCAAGAACAGCAATGACACGTGATGCGGCCGAGCGATCATGGTACCATTGCTGCCATTGCCTTCTGGTCTCGACATGATCATTGAGATCCGGGTGTACAAGGGAGAGCCTGGTTTTGAGGCCTCTCTTCATTAACAGCTCGGCAGGAGGGACCCCGGTGAGCGAGTGGGGTCTCGTCTGGTAACTGAGCAGAATGTGGGACAAGCGGGTCTGTAGGGAGCCGTGAGTCACGCGTTTTAGGCTCTGCTTAATGGTTTGGACAGCCTGCTCTGCTTGACCGTTAGACACGGGTTTGAAAGGGGCAGACCTGACATGCTTGATGCCATTACGGGTCATAAACTCGTGGAACTCCGAACTGGTGAAACACGGTCTGTTGTCGCTGACAAGAACGTCGGGCAGGCCGTGGATGGCGAACATGGCCCGGAGGCTTTCAATAGTGACTGTGGACGTGCTGGATGACATGATTACAGATTCAATCCATTTGGAGTAAGCGTCCACTACCACTAAAAGCATTTTGCTGAGAAAGGGACCAGCAAAGTCTATGTGGATTCTTGACCACGGTTTGAATGGCCAAGACCACAGACTCAGCAGAGCCTCCACAGATGCTTTACTCAGTTGCATGCAAGTGTTGCACTGATGCACACCTGACTTCAAGTCCAAATCAATGCCGGGCCTCCAAACGTGAGACCTGGCAATGGCCTTCATCATAACAATGCCTGGGTGGGTACTGTGTAAATCTCGAACAAAATTTTCCCTGCCTTTTCTTGGCATAACAACACGATTACCCCATAACAGACAATCAGACTGAATAGACAATTCATCTTTGCAGCAGCTATAAGGTTTAATTTCATCCTGCATTTCCCTGGGAATGGCAGAGTAATTTCCAATTAGGAGACACCTTTTTACGCTTGACAGTACAGGATCCTGTCTGGTCCAGGTCCTAATTTGGCGAGCAGTGATGGGTGACCCTTCGCTCTCGAAGGCATCCATGACCAGCAGCAAGTCTGCGGGCTGCAGCATTTCCACCCCGGTTGTGGGCAATGGTAGCCGGCTAAGCGCATCAGCACAGTTTTCAGTGCCTGGTTTGTGGCGGATGACATAATCATAAGCGGATAATGTCAGTGCCCATCTTTGGATGCGGAACGAGGCATTAGTGTTTATACCTTTGCTGTCAGAAAACAATGAAATGAGCGGCTTGTGGTCTGTTTCAAGCTCAAACCGAAGCCCAAACAGGTATTGGTGCATTTTCCTAACCCCATATACGCATGCTAAAGCCTCTTTCTCTACCATACTATACGCTCTTTAAGCCTTAGACAGACTTCTGGACGCATAGGCAACTGGTTGGAGTTTGCCTGATACATTGGCTTGATGAGGCCTCGCAGGCCAACACTAACCGCATACATGGGTCATAGTGTACCATAATGTACCATTGGAACATAGCAGGTTCCTGGCCTTCTCAAAGGCTCTGTCTTGAGATTTTCCCCAAACCCAGTTGTTATCCTTTCTCAGCAACATGTGCAAGGGCTCTAGCAATGTGCTCAAACTAGGTAGAAAGTTACCGAAATAGTTGAGAAGACCCAGGAACGAACGCAGCTCCGTCACACTCTGGGGTCTGGGTGCTTCTTGATGGCCTCTGTCTTCAAGTCCATAGGCCTGATGCCATCTGCTGCAATCTTTCTCCCCAGGAATTTTACTTCTGGTGCCATGAAAACGCATTTGAAGCGTTTTAGCCTGAATCCCACTCTGTCCAGATGACATAGAACCTCTTCCAGATTGTGCAGGTGTTCGGTGGAGTCGCGACTGGTGATCAGGATATCATCTTGGAACATAATGGTTCTCAGGACGGACTTTAGCAAACTCTCCATGTTTGTCTGAAATATGGCTGCCGCCGAGCGAATTCCGAAAGGGCATCTGTGGTATATAAACAGTCCTTTGTGCGTGTTGATGCACGTCAGTTTTTTCAAAGCTTCGACTAGCTTCTGTGTCATGTAAGCGGGGGTCAGGTCCAATTTGGTGAATGACTTCCGCCTCCCACTAGCATTGCAAACAGGTCATCAGCCTTCGGTAACGGGTACTGATCCTGTATCGAGTCTCGGTTGATTGTAACCTTGTAGTCGCCGCAGATCCTGACCGTGCCATCACTTTTCAACACCAGGACAATTGAACTGACCCATTCGCTGAACTCGACTGGTGATATGATTCCTTCCCGTTGAAGTCTGTCCAGTTCGATCTCGACCTTCTCCCTCATCATGTACGGAACCGCCCGAGCCTTGTAATGGACGGGTCTTGCATCCAAGCCTAGGTAGATCTGCACCTTGGCTCCCGTGAAGTTGCTGATGCCTGGTTAGAACAATGAGGGAAACTTGCTCAGCACTTGAGCACTCGAAGCATCATCCACTGATGATAAGGCTTTAATATCATTCCAGTTCCATTTAATTTTCTCAATCCAACTCCTGCTGAACAGCATTGGACCATTGCCTGGAATGATCCACAATGATAAATCATGCACAGCTCCATTGTACGATACCTGTATTTCCGCGCTGTCAATGACTGGTATGAGCTCTTTGGTGTAGGTACACAGCTTCGCATTGATTGGGCTCAGTTTGAGTCTTTTTGCCTTAGTGTCCCATAGTTTTTCGAAAGCCCTCTGGCTCATTATTGACTGACTCGCACCCATGTCCAATTCCATGGATACTAGAACCCCATTTAATTTAACTTCCAGCATTATCAGAGGACTTTTGGTAAAAGAGTGTACCCCATGCACTTCTTCGTCCTGTACTTCGGGTTGAGTTGCCTGTGCCGCTTGATCCATGCTGGATCGATCATCCTCAGTCATGTGGTGTGTTGCAGCATGCTTGCTCGGTTGCGGACACATTCGCTGAAGATGCCCCATTGTTGCACAGCCTTTGCACACATATTCCTTGAATCGGCATTGATGGGCCTGATGATAGCCCCCGCAACGCCAACAAAGCAAGATTTGATTCATCCCCGTTAGCGGACTTTGAGCAGTTACAGGTCGTAAGAACGCGAAAGAGTAGGCCCTGCCATGTGCAGTTCTGCCTGCCGACAATATTATTTTATGCACAGTACTTACCGATGAGTTTCGATGCTGGGAAGATATCTGTTTCGAGTTTTCGTCCGTGCCTGGCGATCGTGATGGCCCTGCTCAGGTCTAGCGATTCAGCAGCCAGCAACTTTCGAAGGATGAACTCGTGGCCAATGCCAAGCACGAAAATGTCCCGCAGCATTTCCTCCAACGCAGCTCTGAAGTTGTATGGCCCAGACATCTCAGGTCGGTGACATATTCTGCCACGTCCTGACCCTCGGAGCGATTGTGCGTATACAAACGATACCTCGCCATGATGATGCTTTCCTTCGGTTTAAAGTAGTTCCGAACCAGTGTACACGATTCATTGTAAGTTTTATCCATTGGTCGAGTCGGTGAGAGTAGATTCTTGATAAGGCCCCATAAATGTTTGACCCACAAATGGTGAGGAGAAACGCTCTGCGTTTAATTGCGTTATCGGTTCCTTCCAATCTGTTGGCTACGAAGTACTGGTTGAGGCGATCAGTGAAATCCACCTAATCTTCCCCTTCCACGAATCTCCCCAAAATTCCAACAGACATGGTTACGTGAAAGTTCGTATTTTTAACTCGTTGCCAATTGTTAAGTATCGAATAACTCCACGAGGCTAAGTACGGTGAGTTAGTTCAGGCTTGACCTTACTCCAGTTTATTTATTCTCAAAGTGAGGATTCAACACGGCTGCTGACGATATATGCACGGCTTTCACGTGTCTGCCAGTGACCATTAGGACTCCGACAGTCGCGCCCTCTGGTGGCAGGTAAAACCCAGTTAACATACATAACACTCCCAAGGTATGGGAAGTGGTCCACGTTGTCGAGGACTGCACCGTGAATCTTGATGACTGGGGGGCAGTGCTGTGCGGTGAGGACAGGCTGGTGGAGGACCTTTGTCTTGCCGATGTTAAGCATGAGGCCCTTGCTTTCATATGCCTCGGTGAATACGATATCCTGGAGTACAGCCTCAGAATGTGTGTAGACACAGACGTCATCGCATACTGCAGCTCAATGTCAGAGGTTTGGGTGATTTTGGACCTGGCCTGGAGGAGACATAGGTTTGAAACATAGAAACATAGAAAATAGTTGCAGAAGTAGGCCATTCGGCCGTTCGATCCTGCACCACCATTCAATATGATCATGGCTGATCATTCAAGTCAGTACCGCTTTCCCGCTTTCTCTCCATACTCCTTGATCCCTTTAGCCGTAAGTGCCATATCTAATTCCCTCTTGAATATATCCAATGAACTGGCATCAACGACTCTCTGCGGCAGGGAATTCCACACGTTAACAACTCTCTGAGTGAAGAAGTTCCTCCTCATCTCAGTCCTAAATGGTCTACCCCTTATCCTAAGACTGTGTCCCCGATTCTGGAGTTCCCCAACATCGGGAACATTCTTCCCGCATCTAACCTGTCCCATCCCATTAGAATCTTATACGTTTCTATGAGATCCCCTCTCATCCTTCTAAACTCCAGTGTATAAAAGCCCAGTTGATCCAGTCTCTCCTCATATGTTCTCGAGCCATCCCTGGAATCAGTCTGGTGAATCTTCGCTGCACTCCCTCAATAGCAAGAACGTTCTTCCTCAGATTAGGAGACCAAAACTGAACACAATATTCCAGGTGAGGCCTCACCAAGACTCTGTACAATTGCAGTAAGACCTCCCTGCTCCTATACTCAAATCCCCTAGCTATGAAGGCCAACATGCCATTTGCCTTCTTCACCGCCTGCTGTACCTGCATGCCAACTTTCAATGACTGATGAACCATGACAACCAGGTCTCGTTGCACCTCCCCTTTTCCTAATCTACCACCATACAGATAATATTCTGTCTTCGTGTTTTTGACACCAAAGTGGATAACCTCACATTTATCACATTATACTGCATCTGCCATGCATTTGCCCACTCAACTAACCTGTCCAAATCACCCTGCAGCCTTTTAGCGTCCTCCTCACAGCTCACACCACCACCCAGTTTAGTGTCATCTGCAAACTTGGAGATATTACACTCAATTCCTTCATCCAAATCTTTAATGTATAATGTAAAGAGCTGGGGTCCGAGCACTGAGCCCTGCGCCACTCCACTAGTCACTGCCTCCCATTCCGAAAAGGACCCGACTCTCTGCTTCCTGTCTGCCAACCAATTCTCTATCCACGCCAGTACATTACCCCCAATACCATGTGCTTTGATTTTGCACACCAATCTCTTATGTGGGACCTTGTCAAAGGCCTTTTGAAAGTCCAAATGCACCACATCCACTGGTTCTCCCTTGTCCAGCTTCCCACTGGTTCTGTAGTTTAGTTCCACTCCAGCGGGGAGCTTGTTGACTGTGAGGTGAAGCATGGCAGCGAGGAAGATGGATAAGAGGGTTGGAGCGATGACGCAGCCCTGTTTGACCCCAGTCCGGACGTGGATTGGGTCTGTAATGGAACCGAGGGTAAGGATCACGGCCTGCATGTCGTCATGGAGCAGGCGAAGGATGTTGACAAACTTTTGCGGGCTCCATGAGCTCTCATGGTTGACAGTATCAAAGGCCTTTGTAAGATCGAAAAAGGCCGTGTATAAGGACTGGCGTTGCTCCCTGCATTTTTCCTGCAGCTGTCGCGCTGCAAAGATCATGTAAGTTGTGCCCCATAGGGGACGAAATCGGCACTGTGACTCCGGGAGGAACTCCTTGGCCACAGGGAGAAGACGGTTGAGGAGAACTCTAGCGACAACCTTCCAAGTGACTGATACCAGGGAGATTACCCTGTAGCTGCTGCAGTCGGACTTGTCCCCCTTTTTAAAGATGGTCATGATCACTGCATCTCTGAGATCTCCCAGCATTCTCTCCTCCCTCCAAATACGTTAGCGCATCAGCAGGAATTCCATCCGCACCCATAGCCTTGTTATTCTTGAGCTGTTTTATGGCTTTGCCTACCTCGTGCAGCGTTGGGGTTTCACTGAGGTGGTGGTGGGTCACATGTTGCGGGATGGAGTTGAGAACACTCGAGTCAAAGGCAGAATCTCGGTTGAGGAGATCTTCAAAGTGTTCCTTTCTGTGGGCCCCGAAAGCTTCGGTGTCCTTAAGTGGTTTTCCCGTTCTTGGCCAGGAGTGTGGTGGGGCCTTGGGAGTTTGGACCATAGGTGGCCTTGACAGCAATGTAGAATCCTCGCATATCGTGGCTGTCGGCCAGTTGTTGTATCTCCTGTGCTTTCTCCATCCACCACCTGTTCTTTAGGTCCCGGGTTTTTTGTTGGACCTCAGTCTGTAACGTTGCTTTGCAGCTCCCGAGTTGGATTGCTGCTTGAGACTCAGAAATGCTCTGCGCTTACGATCTATTAGTTCTTGAATCGCCTGATCATTTTCATCAAATCAGTCTTGGTGTTTTCTGGTTGAGTAACCAAGTGTCTCTTCACAGGCACTGTTTATGGAGAACTGGAGGGGTGGACATTCAGCATCTCAAGATCATCAAGGCATGCCAGATTAGCTGTGAGGCGCGAGCTATATAGGGCACTGTTAGCTGGGTCTTTAAGTGCCCGGCATTAACTTGTTGCGGCACTGCTTCTGCTGCCCCCTCTGATTTACGGCTATGTTTATATCGATGATGGATCGGATTAGGCGATGGTCCGTCCAGCAGTTGTCAGCTCCTGTCACGGTATGGGTGATGCGCACATCCTTGCGATCCCTGGCTCGGATGATGGCATAGTCAAACAGGTGCCAATGTTTGGAGCGAGGGTGTTGCCACGATGCCTTGTATTTGTCCCTCTGGCGGAACAGGGTGTTGGTGATGAGGAGTTCGTGTTCTAGACATTTTGTCAGGAGTAGGGTAGCGCTGGAGTTGGCTTTCCCTAACCCCTCTCTGCCAATCACGCCTCCCTAGAGGGCTGTGTCTTTGCCGACCCTGGCATTAAAGTCACCTAGGAAGATAAGTTTGTCGCCCGTGGGGACGCGCGACATGGATGTCTTAAGGTTGGAATAAAAATCCTCTTTAGCCTCATCCGTTGCATTGAATGTTGGAAGTATGCACTGATGACTGTGGTGCATTGGTTCTGGGATTGGGCAAGGCCAAGAGTCATGATGCATTCGTTAACCCCGCAGGGGGAGTCTTTGAGGCGGTCGACCAGTTCATTTTTGATGGCGAAGCCGACTCCATGAAGGAGGCGTTCTTCCTCTGGTTTTCCTTTCCAGAAAAAGGTGTAACCTCCACCATGTGGATAGGCAATGGCAAACATTTAAAGATCACATGGATGAACTTCAGCAATTGTACATCCCTGTCTGGAGTAAAAATAAAATGGGGAAGGTGGCTCAACCGTGGCGAACAAGGGAAATTAAGGATAGTGTTAAAGCCAAGGAAGAGGCATATAAATTGGCCAGAAAAAGCAGCAAACCTGAGGACTGGGAGAAATTTAGAATTCAGCAAAGAAGGACAAAGGGTTTGATTAAGAGGGTGAAAATAGAGTACGAGAAGAAGCTTGCCGGGAACATAAAAACTGACTGCAAAATCGTCTATAGATATGTGAAAAGAAAAAGATTAGTGAAGACAAATGTAGGTCCCTTGCAGTCGGATTCAGGTGAATTTATAATGGGGAACAAAGAAATGGCAGGCCAATTGAACAAATACTTCGGTTCTGTCTTCACGAAGGAAGACACAATTAACCTTCCAGAAGTGCTAGGGGACCGACAGTCTACTGAAGAGGACGAACTGAAGGATATCCTTACTAGGCAA
The DNA here is from genome assembly GCF_044704955.1 of Pristiophorus japonicus. NCBI lineage: Eukaryota > Metazoa > Chordata > Chondrichthyes > Pristiophoridae > Pristiophorus > Pristiophorus japonicus. Next base: position 169,820,887 of record NC_091978.1, on the reverse strand, counting down.
GAAATTGTATTCAGGAAATTGATGGGATTAAAGGCCTATAAATCCCCGGGGCCTGATAGTCTGCATCCCAGAATACTTAAGGAAGTGGCCATAGAAATAGTGGATGCATCGGTTATCATTTTCGAACAGTCTATCGACTCGGGATCAGTTCCTATGGATTGGAGGGTAGCTAATATAACACCACTTTTTAAAAAGGGAGGGAGAGAGAAAGCGGGTAATTATAGACTGGTTAGTCTGACATCAGTGGTGGGGAAAATGTTGGAATCAATTATTAAGGATGAAATAGCAGCGCATTTGGAAAGCAGTGACAGGATTGGTCCAAGTCAGCATGGATTTATGAAGGGGAAATCATGCTTGACAAATCTTCTAGAATTTTTTGAGGATGTAACTAGTAGAATGAACAAGGGAGAACCAGTGGATGTGGTGTATTTGGACTTTCAAAAAGCTTTTGACAAGGTCCCACACAAGAGATTGGTGTGCAAAATCAAAGCACATGGTATTGGGGGTAATATACTGATGTGGATAGAGAACTGGTTGGCAGACAGAAAGCAGAGAGTCGGAATAAACGGGTCCTTTTCAGAATGGCAGGCAGTGACTAGTGGAGTGGCGCAGGGCTCAGTGCTGGGACCCCAGCTATTTACAATATACATCAATGATTTGGATGAAGGAATTGAGTGTAATATCTCCAAGTTTGCAGATGACATTAAACTGGGTGGCGGTCTGAGCTGTGTGGGGGATGCTAAGAGGCTGCAGGGTAACTTAGACAGGTTAGGTGAGTGGGTAAATGCATGGCAGATGCAGTATAATGTGGATAAATGTGAGGTTATCCACTTTGGGGGCAAAAACGCGAAACAGAATATTATCTGAATGGGGGCAGATTAGGAAAAGGGGAGATGCAATGAGACCTGGGTGTCATGGTTCATCAGTCATTAAAATTGCCATACAGGTATAGCAGGCAGTAAAGAAGGCAAATGGTATGTTGGCCTTCATAGCTAGGGGATTTGAGTACAGGAGCAGGGATGTCTTACTGCAGTTGTACAGGGCCTTGGTGAGGCCTCACCTGGAATATTGTGTTCAGTTTTGGTCTCCTAATCTGAGGAATGACGTTTTTGCTATTAAGGGAGTGCAGCGAAGGTTCACCAGACTGATTCCCAGGATGGCTGGACTGACATATGAGGGAGACTGGATCAACTGGGCCTTTATACATTGGAGTTTAGAAGGATGTGAGGGGATCTCAGAGAAACATACAAGATTCTGACGGGCCGGGACAGGTTCGATGCAGGTAGATTGTTCCTGATGTTGGGGAAGTCCAGAACCAGGGGACACAGTCATAGGATAAGGGGTAGGCCATTTAGGACTGAGATGAGGAGAAACTTCTTCACTCAAGAGAGTTGTTAACCTGTGGAATTCCCTGCCGCAGAGAGTTGTTGATGCCAGTTCATTGGATATATTCAAGAGGGAGTTAGATATGGCCCTTACGGCTAAGGGGCTCAAGGAGTATGGAGAGAAAGCAGGAAAGGGGTACTGAGGGAATGATCAGCCATGATCTTATCGAATGGGGGTACAGGCTCGAAGGGCTGAATGGCCTACTCCTGCACTTATTTTCTATGTTTCTATGTTCCTTGAGCTGGCCTTCCCCTGCCCACCGGGTCTTGCTTAGGGCGGCGATGTCGATGTCATCATGGGGGATTTTAACCTACATATCGATTGGTCAAATCAAATCACACCGGGTAGCCTGGAGGAGAAATTCATAGAATGCATACGGGATTGTTTCTTAGAACAGTATGTTACAGAACCTACAAGGGAGCAAGCTATCGTAATCTGGTCCTGTGTAATGAGACATGAATAATAAACGATCTCCTAGTAAAAGATCCTCTCGGAATGTGTGATCACAGTATGGTTGAATTTGTAATACAGATTAAGGGTGAGGAAATAGTGTCTCAAACGAGCGTACTATGCTTAAACAAAGGGGACTACAGTGGGATGAGGGCAGAGTTGGCTAAAGTAGACTGGAAACACAGACTAAATGGTGGCACAATTGAGGAACAGTGGAGGACTTTTAAGGAGCTCTTTCATAGTGCTCAACAAAAATATATTCCAGTGAAAAAGAAGGGCGGTAAGAGCAGGGATAACCAGTCGTGGATAACCAAGGAAATAAAGGAGAGTATCAAATTAAAAACCAATGCGTATAAGGTGGCCAAGGTTAGTGGGAAAATAGAAGATTGGGAAAATTTTAAACAACAGCAAAGAATGACTAAGAAAGCAATAAAGAAAGGAAAGACAGATTACGAAGGTAAACTTGCGCAAAACATAAAAACGGATAGTAAAAGCTTTTACAAATATATAAAACGGAAAAGAGTGACTAAAGTAAATGTTGGTTCCTTAGAAGATGAGAAGGGGGATTTAATAATGGGAAATGTGGAAATGGCTGAGACCGTAAACAATTATTTTGCTTCAATCTTCACAGTGGAAGACACAGAAACCATGCCAGAAATTGCTGATCACGGGAATGTGGGAAGGGAGGACCTTGAGACAATCACTATCACTAGGGGGATAGTGCTGGACAGGCTAATGGGACTCAAGGTAGACAAGTCCCCTGGTCCTGATGAAATGCATCCCAGGGTATTAAAAGAGATTGCGGAAGTTATAGCAGATGCATTTGTTATAATCTACCAAAATTCTCTGGACTCTGGGGAGGTACCAGCGGATTGGAAAGCAGCTAATGTAACGCCTCTGTTTAAAAAGGGGGGCAGACAAAAGGCAGGTAACTATAGGCCGGTTAGTTTAACATCTGTAGTGGGGAAAATGCTTGAAACTATCATTAAGGAAGAAATAGCGGGAGATCGAGATAGGAATAGTGCAATCAAGCAGACGCAGCATGGATTCATGAAGGAGAAATCATGTTTAATTAATTTACTGGAATTCTTTGAGGATAGAGGTGTACCGATGGATGTGGTGTATTTAGATTTTTCAAAAGGCATTCGATAAGGTGCTACACAAAAGGTTACTGCAGAAGATAAAGGTACGCGGAGTCAGTGGAAATGTATTAGCATGGATAGAGAATTAGAGAATTGGCTGGCGAACAGAAAGCAGAGAGTCGGGATAAATAGGTCCTTTTCGGGTTGGAAATCGGTGGTTAGTGGTGTGCCACAGGGATCGGTGCTGGGACCACAACTGTTTACAATATACATAGATGACCTGGAAGAGGGGACAGAGTGTAGTTTAACAAAATTTGCAGATGACAGAAAGATTAATGGGAAAGCGGGTTTAGATAGGTTAAGCGAATGTGCTAAGGTTTGGCAGATGGAATACAATGGCGGAAAGTGTGAGGTCATCCACCTTGGGGAAAAAAACAGAAAAAGGGAATATTATTTGAATGGGGAGAAATTACAACATGCTGCGGTGCAGAGGGACCTGGGGGTCCTTGTGCATCAATCCCAAAAAGTTAGTTTGCAAGTGCAGCAGATAATCAGGAAGGCGAATGGAATGTTGGACTTCATTGCGAGAGGGATGGAGTACAAAAGCAGGGAGGTCCTTCTGCAACTGTACAGGGTATTGGTGAGGCTGCACCTGGAGTACTGCGTGCAGTTTTGGTCACCTTACTTAAGGAAGGATATACTAGCTTTGGAGGGGGTACAGAGACGATTCACTCGGCTGATTCCGGAGATGAGGGGGTTACCTTATGATGATAGATTGAATAGACTGGGTCTTTACTCGTTGGAGTTCAGAAGGATGAGGGGTGATCTTTTCGAAACATTTAAAATAATGAAAGGGATAGACAAGATAGAGGCAGAGAGGTTGTTTCCACTGGTCGGGGAGACTAGAACTAGGGGGCACAGCCTCAAAATACGGGGGAGGCAATTTAAAACCGAGTTGAGAAGGAATTTCTTCTCCCAGAGGGTTGTGAATCTGTGGAATTCTCTGCCCAAGGAAGCCGTTGAGGCTAGCTCATTGAATGTATTCAAATCACAGATAGATAGATTTTTAACCAATAAGGGAATTAAGGGTTATGGGGAGCGGGCGGGTAAGTGGAGCTGAGTCCACGGCCAGATCAGCCATAATCTTGTTGAATGGCGGAGCAGGCTCGAGGGGCTAGATGGCCTACTCCTGTTCCTAATTCTTATGTTCTTATGTTCTTATGTCAAAACGTCTAAGTTCCCCGGCAACTATGGCGGTGCGGCTTTCCAGCCTGTTGCTATTGGAGTTGTCCATGAGGGTCCTGACGTTCCAAGTCCCGAACTTCATATTAGCGAAGTGGAGATGCCTGTGCATGAGTTCTTTTAACACCGGCAACCACACGGGCTTAGCTGAGCAAGGTCTTGATCCAGTGGCAAGGGGGTCCAAGATGGCTGGAGACCAGTCACAGCTCTGTCAGCCTAATTGCCTACGGCGAGGTGTTGGCCGCAAGCTCGGCGCCGAGTAGCGCCATTGATGGAGATGGCCCGAGGCTTGGTTGGGGGGCAGGCATTAGGGAGGTCAGCTGTCCGCAGGGGTTCCGAGGGATGTTTTGGAACGTTTCTTCCAAGGTTAAACATTTCCCCAAAGGCCTCCAAGTTGTTCCAAAAGTTTAAGAGTCCAAAAGCATTTCTGAATTATTAAAAATAAGTTACACAGGTTGATTGAAGGTTTAACAAACAGACAAAATTGACAAAGTTGATTTTAAAAAGTCTAAAATGTAAATCAAGTTGTTTAAAAGTTAGAAAAAAAAGAAAAAGAATTCTCCAAGTTGATTAAAAATGTAAGAGTTTTCCCGAATTGATTAAGAAGTTTAAAAGTTGATTAAAAGTTTAAAAAATGGAGTCCCTTTGGCCGGTTCAGCGCTGGCCCCGGAGTCCCTTCGGCCGGTTCAGCGCTGGCCCCGGAGTCCCTTCGGCCAGTTCGATGCCGACCCCGGGCAGAATGTTTCACAGTCGCCGCAAGAGGTCCAGCCGGGAGGCCCAAGTCGCGAGACTGCAGTACAGGGCAGGACACAGGGGCTGGAATCACCACCACACCTGCTCTCTCGCCTGCTCCCGGGCTGGCTCTGTCCTCCGCTCCCGTCTGTCCTCCGCTCCCGGGTGGGGTCTGTGCGCTGTTGCTGATGGAATCTGCACAGAGATCACTGTAATAGCGTGAACTTCGGCTAATTACCCACTAGTCTCACTCTAAGGACAAATGAAAAAGTTCGGGTTTGTACAATCAGGAGTAACTGTGGTTTTATCAGCATACATGATAATTACTGCTGAACAACCTTTCTAGCACCAAAAATTTTTTTGGGGAAATGTGGTGTCATGTATGTAACCACAATGTAACACCACTGTATTACTGTATACACTCAACCTAGATGCACACCTTGACCACAAGCGTTGAACTTGTTGGAGACACTCCTTACCTGATCACACAGGTATAAAAAGGGAGGTCCTGTGCAGGGTCATCGTCTTGGGAGTCCTGTGAATAAAGAGTTAAGGTCACAGAGTGACCTTGTCCCCAGAATGTGCCTCGTGTAGTTTCATACTGTAGAGTAAGGACTTTACATTGGCGACGAGAAACAGGAATTCACGACCCACGAGAATGGCCACCGGTAGCACAGAGGAATGGTACTGTGTTGGGGAAGACTGGGACAATTTTGTCGAGAGGCTTCAGCAAAGCTTCGTTATGAAAGAATGGCTGGGGGATGCAGCGACCGACAAGCGAAGGGCTCATCTTTTGACAAGCTGCGGACCAAAGACTTACACGCTCATGAAGGACTTACTAACACCCGAAAAGCCAGCGGACAAAACCTTTGAAGAACTTACCAAATTGATTGGGGAGCACCTCAAACCGGCGAGTAGCATACATATTCTACACCCACCGACGTCTTGAAGGACAGAGCATACCGGACTTTGTAGCGGACCTCTGGCGTTTGGCCAGCCTCTGTAAGTTCACAGACGCCTGCAGGGGGGAGATGCTAAGGTACTTCGTTATCGAGGGCATCGGTCATGCGGGAATTTTCCGCAAATTAATTGAGAACAAGGATTTGACCTTGGAAGTGGCGGGGTTGATAGCTCAAACTTTCATGGCGGGGGAGGAAGAGACGAAAATAATATACGCACGCAATTCTGCCTCTAACGCGGCGATGGATCAGGGAGTCAACATCATCAATGCGACTCAGAGCCCTGCAGGCAGGCAGGGGCAGTCCGACACACCCCAGGCAGCAATAGACCCCAGAGTAGGACTTCAACAGAGACAATGGCAGACTGAACGGACATTCACACCATCACAGTGGACAATGCGGCCCGAGATGTGCCATTGACACCCACTAATAGGGTACTTAAGAGCAGTCAAAGGGACAGTCAGCGTGGAATGCCTGGCCATAGTCCCTTTGGGCCCAACAATGGAAACTTTAACTCATGCTGGAGGTGTGGGGGAAAACACTCAGCTAGATCTTGCAGATTTCAACAGTTTGTCTGCAGGAACTGCAATCTCAGTGGCCACTTAGCTCGAATGTGCAGGAAGTCTGCAACCAGACTAATATATGAGGCAGGTGGACCAGAAGAGGGTTCTTTGAGGCAGGATGACTTTTGGGGCAAATCGATGGACGCCGAGGTTCAGCGGGTCCATGTGGCGAATATTCACAGCTCATACACCAAAATGCCACCAATGATGATGAGGGTTTTATTAAATGGTATCCCAGTACGCATGGAGCTGGACACTGGGGCCAGCCAGTCACTCGTGGGCGTTCAGCAATTTGAGAAGCTATGGCCACTTAAAGCCAGTAGACTCAAATTAGCACATATTGAGACACAATTACGGACTTACACTAAAGAAATCATTCCGGTGCTGGGCAGTGCAATGTTGGCTGTCACACACAATGGGTTAGTGAATCGGCTGCCGCTCTGGATTGTCCCGGGCAATGGTCCCGCACTGTTGGGGAGGAGCTGGTTAGCCGAGATGAACTGGAAATGGGGGGGATGTTCACGCAATGTTATCTGTGGAGCGAAGTTCGTGCTCACAAGTCCTACAATAATTCGATTCACTATTCCAACCTGGCGTCGGGACTTTCAAAGGCACTAAAATAGTGATACACATCATCCCGGACGCCAGGCCAGTGCACCACAAAGCCAGAGTGGTGCCGTATGTGATGCGGGAAAAGATCGAGAGCGAATTGGACCAGCTGTTGAGAGAGGGCATCATCTCGCCTGTAAATTCCGCGACTGGGCGAACCCCATCATTCCCGTCCTAAAAACGGATGGCTCTGTCAGGATCTGTGGCAACTACAAGGCCACCATCAATCGGGTATCCCTACAAGATCAATACCCGCTCCCGAGAGCGGAGGACCTCTTCGCCACGCTGGCAGGCGGCAAGCTGTTCACCAAGTTGGACCTCACTTCAGCTGATATGACCCAGGAACTGGCCGACGAATCTAAACTACTGACCACCATCACCACGCACAAGGGACTGTTCGTTTATAACAGGTGCCCGTTTGGCATTCGATCAGCGGCCGCGATTTTTCAACGAAACATGGAAAGCCTGCTTAAATCCATTCCTGCAACGATCGTATTCCAGGACGACATCCTCATCACGGGTCGAGACACTGAGGAACACCTCCACAACCTGGAGAAGGTGCTACGCCGACTGGACCGGGTAAGCCTGCGACTCAAGAAGTCTAAATGTGTGTTCTTAGCTCCCGAGGTTGAGTTTCTGGGCAGGAAGGTTGCTGCAGATGGGATTCGGCCCACCGAATCCAAAACAGAGGCGATTCGACGAGCACCCAGGCCCTGCAACACATTGGAGTTGCGTTCATTCCTGGGACTGTTGAACTATTTCGGGAACTTTCTGTCGAACTTGAGCACGTTGTTGGAGCCGCTACACGTGCTCCTGCGTAAGGGTTGCGATTGGTTTTGGGGGGGATTGTCAGGAATGGGCTTTTGATCGGGCGCGAAACCTACTTTGTTCAAACCAGTTGTTGACCCTGTACGACCCCTGTAAAAAATTGGTTCTGACATGTGATGCATCGTCCTATGGGATTGGATGCGTGTTGCAGCAGGGCAATGCTGAGGGTCAACTACAACCTGTGGCTTATGCCTCCAGGTCGCTCTCTCAAGCAGAACGGGGATATGGGATGGTCGAGAAGGAAGCGCTTGCATGTGTCTATGGTGTAAAAAAAATGCATCAGTACCTCTTTGGTAGGAAGTTTGAATTAGAGATGGACCACAAGCCATTAATATCCCTGTTGTCAGACAGCAAGGCCATCAATGCCAACGCATCAGCTCGCATACAGCGATGGGCCCTCACGCTGGCTGCTTATAACTACTCCATCCGGCACCGGCCCGGCACTGAAAATTGCGTTGACGCGCTCAGCAGGCTTCCACTGGCCACCACTGAGGGGATAGCAGAGCAAAGCGCTGAGATGGTCATGGCTGTCGATGCCTTTGACAGCGTAGGCTTCCCCATCACAGCCCACCAGATCAAAATCTGGACAAACAGAGATCCCCTCCTATCCCTTTTTAAGAAATGTGTCCTGACTGGGGATTGGGCGCCCGCACATGGAGCATGCCCTGAGGAGGTCAGACCGTTCCACAGATGGATGGTTGAACTCTCCATCCAAGCCGACTGCCTACTATGGGGCAGCCGGGTAGTTATGCCCCAGAAGGGCAGGGAGGCATTCATCAGGGAACTCCACAGCGAGCACCCAGGCATTGTGCTGATGAAGGCCATTGCCCGGTCACATGTTTGGTGGCCTGGAATTGATTCAGACCTGGAACACTGTGTTCGTAGGTGCACGATGTGTGCCCAGCTGGGTAATGCCCCCAGTGAGGCCCCGCTCAGCCCATGGCCCTGGCCCACCAGGCCATGGTCACGCATTCATGTTGACTACGCGGGCCCGTTCATGGGAAAGATGTTCCTTATTGTGGTAGATGTTTATTCAAAATGGATCGAGTGCATCATTCTGAATTCATGCACGTCATATATCACCATGGAAAGCCTACGTGCGATCTTTGCAACCCATGGCTTGCCGGACATCCTGGTTAGTGATAATGGTGCATGTTTCACAAGCTGCGAATTCCGAGAGTTTATGTCAGGCAATGGCATAAACCACGTCAGGACTGCGCCGTTCAAGCCGGCCTCCAATGGTCAGGCGGAACGTGCGGTCCAAATCATTAAGCAAGGTATGCTCAGGATTCAAGGACCCTCCCTACAATGCCGCCTATCGCGTCTCCTGCTGGCCTATAGATCCTGACCGCACTCGCTCACGGGGGTCCCACCATAAGAGCTACTAATGAAACGGTCACTCAAAACTCAGTTGTCCCTCATTCACCCAGTCCTGACTGACATAGTTGAGGGCAAGCGCAAGTCACAAAACGAGTACCATGATCGTAATTTGAGGGGGAGATGTATAGAAATAAATGATCCTGTATTCGTCCTCAATCACGCCATGGGGCCCAAATGGCTTGAGGGCACTGTAATTGACAAAGAGGGGAATAGGATCATCGTGGTAAAACTCAACAATGGTCAGATATGCCGTAAGCATCTGGACCAAATAAAAAAAAGGTTCAGCATCGACACGGAGGAACCTGAAGAAGACCATAAGATGGAGCTCACACTACCACCAGCGAACGTGCAACAAGAGCAATCAGAATAATGCACAGTCCCTGCGGTCAGCCCGGATAGACCGGAATCACCACAGGTGACAGACACTCACGTCAGTGTCCAACAACCAGAGCCCCAACTGCGGCGCTCCACGAGGGAGAGTAGACCACCTGAAAGACTAAACCTATGATCCCAATAAGACTTTTGGGGGGGGGGGGGGGGAGGTGATGTCATGTATGTAACCACAATGTAACACCACTGTATTACTGTATACACTCAACCTAGATGCGTACCTTGACCACAAGGGGTAAACTTGTGGGAGACACTCCTTACCTGATTACACAGGTATAAAAAGGGAGGTCCTGCGCAGGGCTATCATCTTGGGAGTCCTGTGAATAAAGAGTTGAGGTCACAGAGTGACCTTGTCCCCAGAATGTGCCTTGTGTGGTTTCATGCTGTAGAGTAAGGACTTTATATGTGGAGTCTCATTCCCTCAGAAAATGAATGTTGCAGATTTTTTTTTAAAATAAAAATTAAATCTTTTTTTTCAGTTTTTCTGGTTTTCACTTTTATGTTTCTCCCTTAATTCTATGTGTATGTCCCAACCTTTATTTTGTACAATGATTTAAATGTAATTTATATTTCCTGCTTTTTTACTTCCTGCTTTGCAGTCTGTGTGTCCCGGTGATGATTCTTCAATCTGATTGGTTGAAGAACCTCCCTGCTGGTTGTCTTGCTTACAGTCGTCACAGATCCTCTATAGAGGACACTGCACAAAAACAGACACTGGATGGCAGGAAGTCTCCGCTGACAAACCTGCGAAACGTTTGTGGGCAACTATACGCGAGGTGAATGGTGAAAGTCGTTCCTTCACTGCCCACAGCAAAATCTGGGCCAAGGTTTTGTTGGAGTTGGTGATTTTGTTGTCCGATTTGACCTAAACCTGGCCTTACTCACCCATGATGCTCCCTGTGCCTCAGAATCTTAATCGTCAGCCATCCCATAAGCAGAAACATTCTAAAGTTTTAAAAATAATGGGGGTGAAATTCGGGTACTTTGCGGCTCCCGTTGGTGCCCGCCGATGATGTCATCGCCACGTGCAGTGCCCCATTACCGCCCCAGAGACTAAATTTGGTCTTACCACCTGGCACTGACAACGACAGCTTCAGCTGTCATGTTTCAGTCAGGACTCGGCTGCAGGAGCGCTATTTCAAGGTGCCATCTTTACAAACAATTTTTGACGGCCATTACTCTTTGCAGCTTGCTAACACATAGGCAGACAGGCTTTTTGACAGATCTGAGCGATTTTTAGTGAAGGCAGGGAGAATGACAGCAAAATCTGGCCAGAGAGAGGAGGTCCAACAGCGCTGCCAACAAGAGACCTTATCCTCCCAGGGTATTCCAGCAACAGTTCTCCTACATCAATTTCACTGAGGAACAGTGTGGTCGAAGGCTCCACTTCACCAAGGACGTCGTCACAGAGCTCTGCCAGCTGCTGCAAGCAGTCCATGAGCCTCAGACCAGGGTGAGGACAGCTCTCAGTGGCAGTCAAAGTCACCATCGCACTTAATTTCTACACCAATGGATCCTTCCAGTGTGCAACAGGAAACATCTCCAATATCTCGCAGCTTGCCATTCATTGCTCCATCCGCAAGGTCATAGATGCTCTGTACAGAAGGAGAAGGGAATACATCTCCTTCCTCATGACCAGAGAGAAACAGCACAAGCATGTATGTGGATTTACCAGGATACCAGGCTTCCCCTTGGTGCAGGGCGCCATTAACCGCACCCACATCACAATCCTGAGGTATTCAATAATCGCAAAAGCTGCCACTCACTGAATGTGCGGTTGGTGTGCGACCACACATGCAGAATCCTCATCATCAAAGCCCTCTATTCTGGCAGCAGCCACGATGCATTCATCCTGCACCAGACCGGTGTGCTAGGTCTCTATGAAGCTTGCAGCTGGCTGGTCGGAGACAAGGACTATCCGCTCTCCACCTGGCTCATGACTCTGCTCCGCAACCCCAACACTCCTGCCCAGCACTTGTATAATGAGAGCCATGCCGCCACCAGGAACATCATTGAGCAGACCATCGGATTGCTCCAGCAATGATTCCACTGCCTTGACCACTCGGTGGGGGGAGTCCTTCAGTACTCAGCTGAGCAGGTGCCCTTATTCATCGTTGTCAGCTACATGCTGCACAACTTGGCCATCATGAGGACGCAGCTATTGCCACCTGGCATAGCTCCACTACCTCAGGAGGAGGAGGAGGATGAGAAGGAGGTGGAGCAAGAGGAGGAGGTACAAGAGGAGGAGGAAGTGCAAGAGGAGGAGGAGAAGGAGGACGAGGAGGAGGATGAGGAAGAGCAAGAGCAGCAACACCAGTGACGGAGGAGGTAGGCAAACAATGCGATTCTACAAGGGCGGTCCCCGGCCATCTCATCAGACTTCGGTTCCATTTAATTCCATCCCACTTCCCGGTTCCTCTGTTGCATCAGCACATCAATTTGCCCTTCCATACCACAGCCCCAAAACTGAAATGACAGACACGACCAAAGATGAAACATTCCAATTCAAATTTATGTCATAACATTTAACAATATCATAAAGAACAAATATATTTAACAATCAGCTTTGTGCATTTCCTTATATCCCTCTTAACACTTGGTTTAACTATTCTACAGCTGCTCCGCAGTGTGGCCCCTGTGGCTGCTGTGTGTCAGGGCCAAAGACTACAGATGGCCCTGGAGGATGCTCTCAATCAGCTCTGGGCCTGGAAGGCCCAGCTGTAGACTGCACCACCTCAAGTTGGCCGGCGGCAGTCTGGGCTGGCTCAGTGACAGTCAGCGACAAGTGCAATGGCTGAGTGGCAGGGTGGGCTCATGAATGCTGTCATCCTCAGAGGACAACAAGTTCCTGCTCCACTGACCCACTGCCACTCCCCCGGGGCAGCACCTCAGTATCCCCACCAATCTAATGGAGCACAGATTGATGGCCTGCTGCGACACCGTGAGATCCCCGGTGGACTGTGGTGGACCCAGTGGCAATGGCAGCAGTCAGAGCACCCGTAGCATCAAATTGACACTGCATGAGAGCAGCCTGAGAGGCGTTGCCAGCAGTCATTGACTGCATGACAGCACCAAGACATTGCATGGCATGAAGCTGAGACTGCATGACAACAGACTGAGCTTCCATGCCACCAACAATTGTCTGCATTACAACACCAAGAGGTTGCGTTTCTTACGCCCGTGCTGCAATGGAAGCTTCCACATCCCCCACGACACGCATCATGAGGTCTGGATCCGCACATTCTTTCTGGGAGTCCACCATTGTCTGTGGACTACAAATGATGGGCGCCATGGTGTGCACAGAGCTCTGTGCAATGCAGAAGTCGGACTCCTCCACTCTCCTTACCATAGCGGAGAGGCTCTCATGCACCCTTGCCATTGCACCTATCATGGCGGAGTGCACCCTTCTTGTGAACACCTCCCCATCGAGGTCCTCATCTGAGTCCTGTGCAGCAGAGCTCATGAGTGAACTCTCCCTCCGGGTAGCTGGCTCCTGAGGTACCCTTTCCCCTTGACTTTGCTGCAGCTCGCTTGGTCCCGGTGCATCATCCATGCAGATCCCTCTGCTAAGCTAACCTCGAAGGACCGTGTACTGACAGTCTCTGAGCTGGTGCATGCGGGTGAGAAATGCAATGATGCAGTGCTTGTTTCCTCCTCATCCTCCTCCTCCTCCTCTCCCTCTTCAGTGTGATGGGAGGGGGGGTGGGTGCTCAGATACAGGCTGCACATCTGCTGGCTGATTATCTGAAAGCATAAATGGCACAAGACTCGCATTAAGGTGGAGCAAGGAAGGAAGAAACTATCAAAAACTGGAAAGTGATAAAGCCTTCTGGTGTGACGGCGAAGTGGGATGAGAAAAGGAGTACGGATAAATATATGGTTGTTGACCCTGGTCGGGTTGACATCTCCACCAGCCGCGGTGCCCACCACCTGCGGCCGAATGAGCCACAGCACTCGCTCCTCCAGGTCAGAGAGCACTTGCAGTTGAGGTTCACTCCTGCCAGTCCTCTGCTGCTCTCTCCATCTTGGTTTGCAAAAGAAAGGAACCTGTGTGAGTAAGAGTCCAGCTATTTATGTGGGAAATATGCCTGCCATGGTTGAATAGCTGTGAATGTAGGCAAGGCGTGAGATGAGGATGTGAGTTTGAGTAGCTGCACATGGTTGGTGGGGGAGCGGTGGTTTGCTCAGTATGCACAGACAGAGGTACAGAGGCTGGTAAATAGATGGTGTGGAAGCATGTACTCACCTTGACCACCCAACTGAGGTTGTTGAAAGTCTTGCGGAACTATGTCAGGGTTTGTTCGGCAATACTGCTGGCCGACACCTTCTCGGCCACTTCTCTCCATATGCCCCTGAAGAGCTGTGGTGATAGACTCATTTCAGATGCAGGGAACAGCGATTCCCTCATTTTCTCCACTGCCCCCACCAATGTTTCCAATACCACATTATTGAATCGCTTTACCCTCTCCCTTGGAGCAGGATTTCCAGCAGCCATCCCAAGAAAGTTGTTTCTGTAACATAGAAACATAGAAAATAGGTGGAGGAGTAGGCCATTTGCCCCTTCGAGCCTGCACCACCATTCACTATCATCATGGCTGATCATGCAACTTCAGTACCCCATTCCTGCTTTCTCTCCATACCTCTTGATCCCTTTAGCCGTAAGGGCCACATCTAACTCCCTTTTGAATATATCTAATGAACTGGTCTCAACAACTTTCTGTGGTAGAGAATTCCACAGGTTCACTGAGTGAAGAGGTTTTTCCTCATCTTGGTCCCTAAATGGCTTACCCCTTATCCTTAGACAGTGATCCCTGATTCTGGACTTCGCCAACATCAGGAACATTCTTCCTGCATCTAACTTGTCCAATCTCGTCAGAATTTTATATGTTCCTATGAGATCCCCTTTCATTCTTCTGAATTTCAGTGAATATAAGCCTAGTCGATCCAAACTTTCTTCATATGTCAGTCCTGCCATCCCGGGAATCATTCTGGTGAATCTTCGCTGCATTCCTGCAATAGCAAGAATGTCCTTCCTCAGATTAGGAGCCCAAAACTGAACACAATATTCAAGACGTGGCCTCGCCAAGGCCCTGTACAACTGCAGTAAGACCTCCCTGTTCCTATACTCAATTCCTCTCACTATGAAGGCCAACATGCCATTTACCTTCTTCACCGCCTGCTGTACCTGTATGCCAACTTTCAATGACTGATGTACCATGAAACCCAGGTCTCGTTGCACCTCCCCTTTTCCTAATCTGTCACCATTCAGATAATATTCTGCCTTCCTGTTTTTGCCACCAAAGTGGATAACCTCACATTTATCTACATTATACTGCATCTACCATGCATTTGCCCACTCACCTAACCTGTCCACGCCACCCTGCAGCCTCTTAGCATCTTCCTCACAGCTCACACTGCCACCCAGTTTAGTGTCACCTGCAAACTTGGAGATATTACATTCAATTCCTTCATCTAAATCATGAATGTATATTGTAAATAGCTGGGGTACCAGCACTGAACCTTGCGGTACCCACTAGTCATTGCCTGCCATTCTGAAAAGGACTTGTTTATTCCTACTCTTTGCTTCCTGTCTGCCAACCAGTTCTCTATCCACGTCAATACATTACCTCCAATAACATGTGCTTTAATTTTGCACGCTAATTTCTTGCTTGGGACCTTATCAAAGGCTTTTTGAAAGTCCAAATACACCACATCCACTGGTTCTCCCTTGTCCACTCTACTAGTTACGTCCTCAAAAAATTCTAGATTTGTCAAGCATGATTTCCCTTTTATAAATCCATGCTGACTTGGACCGATCCTGTCACTGCTTTCCAAATGCGTTGCTATTACATCTGTAATAATTGATTCCAACATTTTCCCCACTACCGATGTCAGGCTAACCAGTATATAATTACCTGTTTTCTCTCTCTCTCCTTTTTTAAAAAGTGGTGTTACATTAGCTACCCTCCAATCCATAGGAACTGATCCAGAGTCTATAGAATGTTGGAAAATGATCACCAATGCATCCACTATTTCTAGGGCCACTTCCTTAAGTACTCTGGGATGCAGACTATCAGGCCCTGGGGATTTATCGGCCTTCAGTCCCATCAATTTCCCGAACACAATTTCCCGCCTAATAAGGATTTCCTTCATTTCCGCCTTCTCGCTAGTCCCTCAGTCCCCTAGTATTTCCGTGAGGTTATTTGTGTCTTCCTTCGTGAAAACAGAACCAAAGTATTTGTTTAATTGGTCTGCCACTTCTTTGTTCTCCATTATAAATTCATCTGATTCTAACTGCAAGGGACCTACATTTTTCTTCATCAATCTTTTTCTCTTCACATATCTATAGAAGCTTTTGCAGTCAGTTTTTATGTTCCCAGCAAGCTTCCTCTCATAATCTATTTTCCCCCTCCTAATGAAACCCTTTGTCCTCCTCTGCTGAATTATAAAATTCTCCCAGTCCTCAGGTCTACTGATTTTTCTGGCCAATTTATTTGCCTCTTCCTTGGATTTAACAGTATCCCTAATTTCCCTTGTTAGCCAAGGTTGAGGCACCTTCCCTGTTTTATTTTTACTCCAGAGAGGGATGTACAATTGTTGAAGTTCATCCATGCGATCTTTAAATGTCTGCCATTGCCTATCCATCGTCAACCCTTTAAGTATCATTCGCCAGTCTATCCTAGCCAATTCACGCCTCATACCATCGAAGTTACATTTCTTTAAGTTCAGGACTCTCGTCTCTGAATTAACTGTGTCACTTTCCATCTTAATGAACAATTCTACCATATTATGGTCACTCTTCCCCAAGGGGCCTCGCACAACAAGATTGCTAATTAATCCTCTCTCATTACTCAACACCAAGTCTAGGATGGCCAGCTCTCTAGTTGGTTCTTCGACATATTGGTCTAGAAAGCCAATACACAACACGCACTAGTGTTTTCTGCCCTTTGGTGTTCCGCAGCACTACCCATACAGATTCCACATCATCCAAGCTAATGTCCTTCCTTACTATTGCGTTACTCTCCTCTTTAACCTCCTTTTCCTTTCTGTCTCACCTTCCTGAATATTGAATATCCCTGGATGTTGAGTTCCCAGCCTTGGTCACCTTGGAGCCATGTCTCTGTAATCCGAATTACATCATATCTGTTAATAACTATCTGCGCAGTTAATTCATCCAGCTTATTACGAATGTTCCTCGCATTGAGACACAGAGCCTTCAGGCTTGTTTTTTTAACAATCTTTGTCCTTTTAGAATTATGTTGTAATGTGGCCCTTTTTGACTTTTGCCTTTGATTTCTCTGCCCTCCACTTTTACTTATCTCCTTTCTACCTTTTGCTTCTGCCCCCATTTTACTTCCTTCTGTCTCCCTGCATAGATTCCCATCCCCCTGCCATATTATTTTAAAACCTCGTCTACAGCAGTAGCAAACACTCCCCCTAGGACATCGGTTCCGGTCCTGCCCAGGTGCAGACCATCCGGTTTGTACTGATCCCACCTCCCCCAGAATCGGTTCCAATGTCCCAGGAATTTGAATCCCTCCCTCTTGCAGCATTCCTCAAGCCACGTATTCATCTTAACTATCCTGCTATTTCTACTCTGACTAGCACGTGGCACTGGTAGCAATCCTGAGATTACTATTTTTGAGGTCCCTCTTTTTAATTTAACTCCTAGCTTCCTACATTTAGCCTGTAGCACCTCATCCTATTTTTTACCGATATTGTTGGTACCTACATGCATCACGACAACTGGCTGTTCACCCTCCCCTCCAGAATGCCCTTGACCCTTGCACCAGGGAGGCAACATACCATCCTGGAGTCTCGATTGCAGCCGCAGAAACGTCTATCTATTCCCCTTAAAATAGAATCCCCTACCACTATAGCTCTCCCACTCTTTTTCCTGCCCTCCTGTGCAGCAGAGCCACCCATGGTGCCATGAACTTGGCTGCTGCTGCCTTCCCCTGATGAGCCATCTCCCCCAACAGTACCCAAAGCGGTATATCTGTTTTGGAGGGAGATGACCGCAGCTCACAGATCTCCCTCAAATGCAGCAAGGCAGTCTAAATGGGTTACTGTCTGAATAGAACCATCACTAGCTACTGGTCTGGCACTGGTAGCTGCAGTATCAATGTAGCATAAAAGTCCCCATGGCAAACCATATATATGATCTTTCTTTTACAAGGCATCATATGGAACTCCAATTCTCCTACCCTGGAGAAAGCTCTATGTATGTGTGATCCATATGCCATAGCTGTCCTCTGAGCAATTAAAAGTTAAATGTTTAGAAAACTTTCTGTACGTTTAATTTACTTCCATACAGGGTTTAAAATGCACCTAGAGATCCAAATGACCCTCTGAGTACTTTTTATAAACCGGTGCTACCAAAGAAGCCTTGGAATGTTGCTGCAGTGCATCTTGTAGATGATACACACTGAAGCCACGGTGGGCCAGTGGTGGAGGGAGTAAATGGTGAAGGTGGTGGATGGGGTGCCAATCAAGCGGGCTGCTTTGTCCTGGATGGTATTGAGCTTCTAGAGTGTTGTTCAAGCTGCAATCATCCAAGCAAATGGAGAGTATTCCATCACACTCCTATCTTGTGCCTTGTAGATGGTGGAAAGGCTTTGGGGAGTCAGGAGGTGAGGCACTCGCCACAGAATACCCGGCCTCTGACCTGCTCTTGTTGCCACAGTACTTATGTGACTGATCCAGTTAAGTTTCTGGTCAATGGTGACCCCGAGGATGTTGATGGTGGCGGATTTGGTGATGGTAATGCCGTTGAATATCAAGAGGTAATGCTTAGGCACTCGTTTATTGGAGATGGTCATTGCCTGGCACTTGTGTGGTGTGAATGTTACTTGACACTTATCAGCCCAAGCCTGAATGAGGTCCAGGTCTTGCTGCATGTGGGCATGGACTGCTTCATTATCTGTGGAGTTACAAATGGCACTAGACACTGTGCAGTCATTGGCGAACAGCCCCATTTTTGACCTTATGATGGAGGGAAGGTCATTGATGAAGCAGCTAAAGATGGTTGGGCCTAGGACACTGCCCTGAGAAACTCCTGCAGCGATGTCCTAGGGCTGGGATGATTGACCTCCAACAACCACAACCATCGTCCTTTGTGCTCGGTATGACTCCAGCCAGTGGAGAGTTCTCCACCTGATTCCCATTGACTTCAATTTTACTAGGGTCCTTGGTGCCACAAAGTCAAATGCTGCCTTGATATCAAGCACAGTCACTCTCACCTCACCTCTGGAATTCAGCTCTTTTGTCCATGTTTGGATGAAAGCTGTAATGAGGTCTGGAGTCGAGTGGTCCTGGCGGAACCCAAACTTTGTTTCGACGAGCAGGTTATTGGTGAGTAGGTGCCATTTAATAGCACTGTCAATGATGCCTTCCATCACTTTGCTGATGATTGAGAGTGGATGGATTGGATTTATCCTAATTTTTGTAGATAGGACATCCCTGGGCAGTTTTCCACATTGTCAGATAGTATTGTAGCTGCATTGGAACAGCTTGGCTATTTGCACGGCTAGTTCTGGAGCACAGGTCTTCAGCACAACTGACAGGATGTTGTCAGGTCCCATAGCTTTTGCTGTATCCAGTATGCTTAACCATTTCTTGATATCACGCGGAGTGAATGAAATTGGCTGAAGACTGGCTTCTGTATGGTGGGGACCTCAGGAGGAGGCCGATATGGATCATCAGCTCAGCATTTCTGGCTGAAGATGGTTGCAAATGCTTCAGCCTTGGCTTTTGCGCTCACATGCTGGGCTCCACCATCACTGAGGATAAGAACATAAGAAATAGGAGCACGTGTAGGCCACCTGGCCCCTTGAGCCTGCTCCGCCTTCCAATAAGATCATGGCTGATCCGATCATGGACTCAGTTTCACTTCCCTGCCCACTCCCCATAACCCTTTATTCCCATCACTCAAAAATCTGTCTATCTCTGCCTTAAATATATTCAATGACCCAGCCTCCACAGCTCTCTGGGGCAGAGAATTCCACAGATTTACAACCCTCTGAGAGAAGAAATTCCTCCTCATCTCAGTTTTATTCTGAGACTATGTCCCCTAGTTTTAGTTTCCCCTATGAGTGAAAATATCCTCTCTGCATCCACCTTGTCGACCTTCCTCATTATCTTATATGTTTCGATAAGATCACTTCTCATTCTTTTGAACTCCAATGAATATAGGCCCAACCTACTCAACCTATCTTCATAAGTCAACCCCCTCATCTCTGGAATCAACCTAGTGAATTTTCTCTGGATAGGGATATTCATGGAGCTTCCCCCTCCCGTTAGTTGTTTAATGGTGCACCACCATTCACAACTGGATGTGGCAGGACTGCAGAGCTTTGAACTGATCCGTTGATTGTGGGATCGCTTAGCATGCTGCTTCCACTGTTTAGCGTGCATGTAGTCCTGTGTTGCAGCTTCCCCGGATTGGCACCTCATTTTTAGGTATGCCTGGTGCTGCTCCTGGTATGCTGTTCTACACTCTTTATTGAATCAGGGTTGGTCTCCTGTTTTGATGGTATTGGTAGAGTGAGATGTGGTCCAAATAGAGTATGAGATCTGCCTTGGATGGTGAATTTTTGCAAAAGCTCATCTGCTTGTACGCCATAACTTCCCCACTTTTCAGGGATTACCATAGCTCTTCCACTGAAGTTATGGTATCAGATTGGAAGAAGCCCAGAAAAAATTCACATCTTAGTATCACATTTTTGATGGGCTTTTGTGCCTTCTTAATGTTTTCTTTGTGGAGGTCACAGCCTCTCTCAAAAGCCTGGACTGGGTTAATATGTTTCCCCAGAGTTATCATTATGTCAGTTGAAGGGAGTTCTTCTGCCTGGAATAACCAGGTGTTTGAGTTTGAAAGAGAAAGAGCGTATGTGTGTAGAATCTCTCAGGTAATCTGTGCAACAACTCAAAGTGCTTCTTTCCTCATTTTAAAACAAATTTTCTAAATGATTTCAAAACAAACTTGAAAATACTTCAAAATAAACCCTGAAACCTATGTTGAGGTAAATTTTGACAAGAAAACTATTTTCAATTGTTTATTTTTACTTCAGGAGAAGGGAGCAGACTGGCTGAGAGAGACAAGGCGGCTGACTGAAAGAGCGAGATTGAGAGAGAAAAGCTGACAGAAGAAGGGTATCAGAGGAGGAAAAAGAGAGGGACAGAGCCAGAGACAGAGCCAGACAGAGGAAAAGATAGAAGGAGAAACATATCCAGAGGAGGTCAGAAAAAAGAGCAGAGAGAGAGGAATAGAGGAAGAGATAGATGGAGAAAGGGAATTCAATCTTTATGTTTACTAAATAATTCTAAAAATACCCCACAAATTATGCAGCTATGGTGTCAACGTGTTTATCGAACGGCATTAAATAGGGACCAATCGAAAAACACTTATCTTGGGTAGAACTCTTATGAACTTTACAAATTCTTTCACTTGAGATGTACATCCCTCCTCCACTTCCCATAGCCAGCAGCACCCCTGGCAAAAGTGTAATGTGTGATTCACCTTGAGCAATACCAAAAGAGATTTGCTAATATTTATTAAAAGTTTTGCATCTATTGTGCATCCCTCACACTCCAAATATCATGCATTGACATCACAACTCGGTGTCATACTTCGTTACAGACGCAAAACAATCTTAAAAACTAGAAAACCAGCCAGTGACCTGGATCCTGACATGTACAAGCAGTTATAAATGTCCTGTGAATTTTCTCAGCAGCTGCAGTCACCTGAATTTAGAACTGTGGTGTATGAAATGATGCAATGAACTCCGTACTGTGAGCCAGTGACTAGGTGTAACCTGGTCAATCTTTAATGGCTTCCAGAAGTGAAGATACAAAGGTGAAGTTCAGGTTATATACCGGGCCCAGCACGAGTGTACCTATGACCCTAGGACCTCCGACAGTACTGCCCCCTAGTGGTGGGCAGACCTTATGTACATACATTACATTATTTCCTCCCCCCCTCCCCCCCTCCCCCCCCAGATCTTGGCACAAGTCCATATTACAAGTTCAGATGGTCTGGCGCCCTCCGCTCCCTGGTTTACCGTCTCAGTATAATCCCAGTGCTTTCCGAGTTTCGACTTGGGGCTGGGCGTTGACCACAGTGGGTTCTTCTGATGTCTGGACGTGAGTTGGTTGGTCGTCTAAGCTCATGGTGTCTTCTTCCAACTGTTCCGGTTCATCAGTGTGTCTTAGCTTGATTTGATCAATGTGTTTCCTGCACATCTGCCCATTCTTGAGCTTAACCATATACACCAGGTTACCCTCCTTATCCGTAACATTGCCCGGGAGCCACTTGAGTCCTTGACCATGGTTAAGTACATACACTGGGTCATTTACAGATATGTCGCGTGACACTGCGGCGCGGTCGTGATACCACTGCTGGCGTTGACGTCGCATTTCGACATCGACGTGAGCAAGTGTGGCCTTATCCTGTAACTGAGCTGTATGCATGACAGGCGTGTCTGCAAGGAACCGTGAGTTACGCGTTTCAGGCTCTGCTTTATGGTTTGAACTGCCCGCTCCACTTGACTATTGGATGCGAGTTTGAACAGGGCTGACCTCACGTGTTTTATGCCGTTGCGTTTCATGAACTCTTGAAACTCCAGGCTCGTGAAACACGGTCCGTTGTCGCTGACAATGATGTCTGGCAGTCCAAGTGTGGCAAACATGGCTCTCAGGTTCTCAATGGTGGCAGTGGAAGTGCTGGATGACATGATCACACATTCTATCCATTTGGAGTATGCATCCACCACCACAAAAATCATTTTACCGAGGAAGGGGCCTGCAAAGTCGATGTGGATTCTAGGCTACGGTTTGGATGGCCATGACCACAGACTGAGTTGAGCTTCCTTTGGGGCATTGCTTAACTGCATGCAAGTGCTGCACTGATGCACGCATGACTCTAAGTCCGAGTTAATGCCAGGCCACCAATCATGGGACCTGGCGATGGCCTTCATCATGACAATACCGGGATGAATACTATGTAACTCCCATACAAATCTCGCCCTGCCTTTCTTTGGTATTACCCCACAGTAAACAGTCGGACTAGATGGAAAGCTCATCTTTGCGACGGCTGTACGTTTTGGTTTCATCATCCATTTCCTTGGGGATGGTCGGCCAGTCCCCGTTTATAACACAATGTTTTACAACCAATAGGGTCGGATCCTGGCTGATCCAGGTCTTAACTTGTTGAGTAGTGACAGGTGACCCTTCACTCTCAAAGGCATCCATGACCTTGAGTAGCTTTGTGGGCATTGGTGTTTCCACCTCAGGTATGGGCAATGGTAACGGGCTCAATACATCAGTGCAGTTGTCGGTGCCTGGTCTATGGCAAATGACATAATCATAGGCAGATAATGTTAGTGCCCACCTCTGGATGCAGGACGATGCGTTGGTATTGATATCTTTATGTTCCGAGAACAACGATATAAGCGGCTTGTGATCGGTTTCAAGCTCGAAACAAAGCCCAAACAGGTACTGGTGCATTTTTTTACCCCATAAACACATGCTAAACCCTCTTTCTCTACCATGCCGTAGGCTCTTTCTGCCTTGGACAGGCTTCGAGACCCATATGCAACTGGTTGTAGTTTGCCTGACTCATTGGCTTGCTGGAATACGCAGCACAGGTCAAAACTAGATGCTTGCATGGGACATACAGTACCAGTAGCTTGTGGGAACACAACAGATTTCTAGCCTTCTCAAAGGCTCTGTCTTGAAGTTCACCCCACACCCAGTCATCTCATTCCTGAGCAGCTTGTGCAAAGGTTTTAATACTGTGCTCAATTTGGGTAAGAAGTTACCGAGTAGTTGAGAAGACCCAGGAATGAATGCAGCTCCGTCACATTCTGGGGCCTGGGCACATTTTTGATGGCTTCTGTTTTCATGTCTGTAGGCCTGATTCCGTCTGCAGTAATCTTTCATCCAAGGAAATCGACCTCTGGTAAGATGAAAATGCACTTTGAACGTTTCAGCCTGAGTCCCACTTTGTCCAGACGACACAGAACCTCTTCCAGATTGTGCAGGTGCTCGGCGGTGTCACGACCTGTGACTAGGATGTCGTCTTGGAATACCACGGTCCTGGGGACGGATTTCAATAGGCTCTCCATGTTTCTCTGAAATATGGCTACCGCCAAACTAATGTTAAAAGAGCACCTGTTGTAAATAAACAGTCCTTTGTGCGTGTTGATGCACATAAGTTTCTTTGATAATTCAACCAGTTCCTGTGTCATGTAGGCCGACGTTAGATCCAATTTGGTGAACGATTTTTCCCCGGCTAGCATTGCAAACAGGTCATCAGCTTTCAGTAGCGCGTTCTGATCTTGTTTCGAAACTTGGTTGATCGTGACCTTGTAGTCTCCACAAATCCTCACTGTGCCGTCGCTCTTTAACACCGGAACAATGGGATTGGCCCATTCATTAAATTCGACCAGAGAGATGACCCTCTCGCGTTATAGCCTGTCCAATTCGGCTCGACCTTTTCTCTCACCGCCCCAGCTTTGTGATGGCTGGGCCTTGCATCTGGGCCTAGGTGAATCTGCACCTTGGCTCGCTTGAAACTGCCAATTTCTGGTTCAAACAGTGAGGGAAATTTGCTCAGCACTTGAGCACACAAATCATCATCCGCTGATGACAAAGCTTTAATATCGTACCATTTCCATTTTATTTTCTCGAGCCAACTCCTGCCGAATAACGATGGGCCGTTGCCTGGGATAATCCATAAAAGTAGATCATGAACTGCTCCCTCATACGACACTCTTACCGCTGCACTACCGATCACTGGTATGAGTTCTTTGGTGTAGGTACGCAACTTCGCATTTATCGAATTCAGCTTGGGTCTCTCTGCCTTGGTCTCCCACAGCTTTTTGAAAGTCCTCTGGCTCATTATTGATTGACTCACACCCGTGTCTAATTCCATGGATACCGGCATGCCGTTTAATTTTACCTCCATCATTATCG
Organism: Pristiophorus japonicus; assembly: GCF_044704955.1. Classification (NCBI taxonomy): domain Eukaryota; kingdom Metazoa; phylum Chordata; class Chondrichthyes; family Pristiophoridae; genus Pristiophorus; species Pristiophorus japonicus. The sequence continues at coordinate 169,796,290 of NC_091978.1, read as the reverse complement.
GTTGGCTCTTTGTTAGGAACGCACATATGCTATACACTTCCTCCTCGGAGCTCTCAAATATCTTGGGTTGCAGCGCCAGATCCACGCTGAATTGATCATCGTCCAAGTGGTGTGTTGTAGCTCGCTTGCTCTGCTGCGGACACGTCCGCTGTGTTAGGGAAATTGATGGCATTGAAGGCCGATAAATCTCCAGGGCCTGATAGTCTGCATCCCAGAGTACTTAAGGAAGTGGCCCTAGAAATAGTGGATGCATTGGTGATCATTTTCCAACAGTCTATCGATTCTGAATCAGTTCCTATGGACTGGAGGGTAACTAATGTAACACCACTTTTTAAAAAAGGAGGGAGAGAAAACAGGTAATTATAGATCGGTTAGCCTGACATCAGTAGTGGGGAAAATGTTGGAATCAATTATTAAAGATGAAATAACAGCACATTTGGAAAGCAATGACAGGATCGGTCCAAGTCAGCATGGATTTATGAAATGCTTGACAAACCTTCTGGAATTTTTTGAGGATGTAACTAGTAGAATGGACAAGGGAGAACCAGTGGATGTGGTGTATTTGGACTTTCAAAAGGCTTTTGACAAGGTCCCACACAAGAGATTGGTGTGCAAAATTAAAGCACATGGTGTTGGGGGTAATGTACTGACGTGGATAGACAGTAAGCAGAGAGTCGAGATAAACAGGTCCTTTTCAGAATGGCAGGCAGTGACTAGTGGGTTGCCGCAGGGCTCAGTGCTGGGACCCCAGCTATTTACAATATGCATTAATGATTTAGATGAAGGAATTGAGTGTAATATCTTCAAGTTTGCAGATGACCTTAAACTGGGTGGCGGTGTGAGCTGTGAAGAAGATGCTAAGAAGCTGCAGGATGATTTGGACAGGTTAGGTGAGTGGGCAAGTGCATGGCAGATGCAGTATAATGTGGATAAATGTGAGGTTATCCACTTTGGGGGCAAAAACACGAAGGCAGAATATTATCTGAATGGCGGCAGATTAGGAAAAGGGGGGGTGCAATGAGACCTGGGTGTCATGGTACATCAGTCATTGAAAGTTGGCATGCAGGTACAGCAGGCGGTGAAGAAGGCAAATGATATGTTGGCCTTCATAGCTATGGGTTTTGAGTATAGGAGCAGGGAGGTCTTACTGCAGTTGTACAGGACCTTGGTGAGGCCTTACCTGGAATATTGTGTTCAGTTTTGGTCTCCTAATCTGACGAAAGGACGTTCTTGCTGTTGAGGGAGTGCAGCAAAGGTTCACCAGACTGATTCCCGAGATGGCAGGACTGACATATGAGGAGAGACTGGATCGACTGGGCCTTTATTCACTGGAGTTTAGAAGGATGAAAGAGGATCTAATAGAAACATATAAAATTCTGACGAGACTGGACAGGTTAGATACAGGAAGAATGTTCCCGATGTTGGGGAAGTCCAGAACCAGGGGACACAGTCTAGGATAAGGGGTAAGCCATTTAGGACTGAGATGAGAAGAAACTTCTTCACTCAGAGAGTTGTTAACCTGTGGAATTCCCTACCGCAGAGAGTTGTTGATGCCAGTTCATTGGATATATTCAAGAGGGAGTTAGATATGGCCCTTACAGCTAAAGGGATCAAGGGGTATGGAGAGAAAGCAGGAAAGGGGTACTGAGGTGAATGATCAGCCATGATCTTATTGAATGTTGGTGCAGGCTCGAAGTGCCTACTCCTGCACCTATTTTCTATGTTTCTATGTTTTTATGTCCTGTCTTCGCATACCCTCTGCATACATACTGCCTGAAGCGGCACTGATGGGGTCGGTGATTGCACCCGCAACGCCAACACGTTGAGTTCAGATTTGCGCCCGATGGCAGGCTTTGAGTGGCTCCTGCTCTCGCATACACAGTCGAGTAGGCCCTCGATGGCGAACATTGAGCGGCTCCCGGTCTTGCAAATGCCCTGCAATGTGCAGCTCTGTCGGCCGTCGATACAATTTTGTACACAGTACTTGCCGTGGAGTCCTGTTTTGTTGCGATAACTGCTTCGTGCTTTTCTGCATGGACATGCAAGCCTGGGCGATGGCGATGAACTTGTTGAGATCCGGCGTCTCTGCAACCAGCAGCTTACTTAAGATCGCCTCGTGGTTGACCCCGATCACGAAAAAGTCACGCAGCATATTGTGATGTATGTATCACTCAAACCACTGACTCCACACGGTCTGGTGTTGAAGTAACTGCTGTGACCTTAGTCTTTTATTGTGTAACTCCAGAGTGCCTCTCAGGTGTGGTGGGCAGCCTTTTATACTTTGTCTTACAGGTACTTTCAGGTCTCCCACCACAGCGCTCTCTGTGGCGCACCATTGTACTTATACATTTAATGTACCTGGACAATACATAACATCTCACTCCCCCCCCCAGTTCCAAAAGCCATTGCCGGTGACCTCGGCCTTGTTCGTCCTGGTTGATTTGTGAGTGTGAGTCCATGACTGTCCACTTCCCTCTTCTCCCCCATGTGGAGATTATGCTTGCGATCCGGTGCAAGCATGTGGTATTAGCAGTCCTTACATGGGTGATAAAGTATACGAGCATAACCTCCAACAGAAAGCAGGTATACATAGACAGTACGTATGGTACGTATAATATGTGGTACAGATGTTATGTCAAAGGTTTGAAGGTACACTGAACAGTTATTTAAACCCAGCTCCTCTGGGTGAGGTACGGTGGCGGTATGCTGCCACTTTTTGCCCGAGGTAATGGGCTGCGCTGAGATAGGGTATCGCAACTGGTGCGTTGCCTCTGTTCTCAGAAAGTAGTCGCCTTGGCGGCTCATCTGCAGCCGCTGAACCATTGCATGAATCACATAAATCGCAAATCGCATTGGTCCATTCGTCATGTTAGTCACGGATCCATTACCCTTTTACTTGTCCCTCATGGTATTAACTCTTTTCGTAATTCATATCCATTATTTTAAACACAGTAACCATTCAGCATTAAAATATTAACTCTTGTCATAAATCCATCGTCCTACATTCACATAGCTCATTTAGACTCGCTCTTGCCTTACAAAAGTCTCTTTGTGGGGACTGCCAATGGTGTAAGGCCCTTTTAAGACTCCCGGATGCATTTCCCTTTTAAGACGCCATCTTGTGTTTCCCATGAGGCTTTCACTGGGTGCCGCATTTTAGTTGCTCTGCTGGCCTTTGTCTGCAGAGCTCTTTTGCCACGAGGCTCATCACCTTCTTGGGCTCGCTGGCGAAGAAGGACCAGAAGGAACAAAGAAGAAAGAAAAAAGAAAAACGGCCCAGAGCAACTTATCTTGACTCTGGCAGAAATGGCTCCCTGGACTCATTCAGTCATAGTCCTTGTGAGAGCGGCCTCCGTAATTGCTGCCGCATCTGCCGCTCTGGCTCGCGTTCTCCCGAGTCACACCAGCCGCTGCCGTAGCCTCCGCCGCCGCTGTAGCCGCCACTCCTGTCGCTGTCCCCGCAACTGCCGCCCCTCCTGCGGCCGCCGTAGCCACCTCTCCTGCGGCCGGCGTGGCCGCCACCACCGTAGCCGCTACCACCGCCCGACTTTTCCTCTGCGTTGGCCCCCCGGATTTGTTGGCCATTGATGGACCTCCCGCTCATTGCCTGCAGCGTCCCGCCAGCCCGCACCCCAGCGATCGGCCCGCACCTACAAGACTGCTCTTCCAGGGTCTGCTCGTCTGTGGAGGCTGAGGCTGCAGGATTGCTTGAGGTCAGGAGTTCTGGGCTGCTGTTGCCTGTGTGTGGATTTAGACTGCCGATGAACAGCTTCTTTCTCCTCCAGCTCGGTCGGCGCTGCTCTTTGGGAACCTGTGGAACAGCAGTCTGTGGAGGAATGAAGTCTTCCCAGCTCCCACAGACCTTTCCCATCCACCTCCTGTCGAGAAGCGTTGGCCCATCGCCCACAATGACCCACAAAGGTAAACCGTGCGTCTCGCCCCCGTCAGATACCTGCACATCTGCTCTGCCAAGAACGGTATCAGTTCCTTGGTGTAGGTCAGCAGCTTCGACGTGACCGGGACCGGGACTTGGGTCGTGCAGCTGAGTTGACCCACAGTTTGTCAAAAGTTTCCTGACTCATCAACGACGGACCCAATCCAGTATCTACTTCCATACTCACTGGGACTCTGTTAATCTTGACTTCCGTAGTCACTGGGGCCGAACCGTCGGTACACGTATACAGTCCAAACACCTCATCTTCTTCTGCCTGCTCCTCACTGGAAAATGGACCCTCTACCATCTCCTCAGCCACACGGTGAGTCAGGTTTCTTTTGTACATAGGCTGAGGTGGCCTTTCGTGTGGCAGGTATTGCAGGTATACTCCGCAAACCTGCACCGCTGAGCCCCATGGCTCCCTCCGCAGCGCCAGCATGGTGCTGCTCGCTTAGCTCCCCTCGGCGGACTCTGAGTTCCCAGACCCCGAGGTCCGTGCTCTCTGCCCCGGGCAGAGCCACGTTCTGCAGTTTTGTCCGTGGTGGGCGCTATCCTGTGGACAGTGCCTGCTGGGTTTGAGACTGTGTGGAACATCTGCTTGGTGCTGCAAGTCGAGGTCATAAATGCCCTGCTGATGGTGATGGCTTGCTTCAGGGTGACTGTAGGTTCTGTGGATAACAGCTTGTGAAGGAGACCCTCATGGCCAATCCCCATAACAAAAACGTCTCGCAACGCGTCTTCAAGGTATGTGCCAAAATCACATGGCGCCGCGAGTCTCCTGAGGTCCACAGCATATTTGGTGGTATCCTGGCCCTTAGGTTTGCAGTTGTCATGTATGTAACCATCATGCAACGGTAATCTTCATGTAACTGTAACCTTCATGCAACTCCTGTACACTGTACTTATACCCTAGAAATGCACACCCTGACCACAGGGGGTGAACTTGTGGGAGACACTCCTCACCTGGGTTTCCAGGTATAAAAGGGGAGGTCCCACCCAGGGTCAGCACTCCTTGGTCCTGGGAATAAAGGTTAAGGTCACGTAGTGACTGTGTCTGCAGTACATGCCTCGTGTGAGTTTATAGTACAATGCAGGGACACCACAGCAGTGGTGGTAGAATTTGTGCCGGGCCGTGAGGATGCTCTCCTTCGGTTTCAGTTGGTCATGAATGAGTGCGATCAGCTCCTCATATAACTTGTCCCTGGCGCTCTCGGGTGCCAGCAAATCCCTGACGAGACAGTAAACCTCATCGCCACAACTGGAAAGCAATATCGCCTTACGCTTCTCTCTCAGTGCGTCCGTGTTCCCCGTCAGGTCCTTTGCTGTGAAGTAGTACTCGAGCCTTTCCGTAAAGGCCTCCCAATCATTGCCCACCGTAAAATCCTTTAACGAGCCCAGAGTAGCCATGGTTGCGTGAAGTTCGTCTGTGTCCTTGACGCTAATGTGATGTATGTAGCACTCAAACCACTGACTCTACAAGGTCTGGTGTTGTAGTAACTGCTGTGACCTTAGTCCTTTATTGTGTAACTCCAAAGTGCCTCTCAGGTGTGGTGGGCAGCCTTTTATATTCAGTCTTGCAGGTACTTTCAGGTCTCCCACCACAGCGCCCTCTGTGGCGCACCATTGTACTTATACATTTAATGTACCTGGACAATACATAACACATATCTTCCAGCGCAGGCCCAAATTTGCAAGGCCCTGCGTGATGTCTCAGGTCAGCAACAAATGCTGCTATGTCCTGGCCTTCTGGATGAATGTGCGTATAGATGCGCTATCTGCATATGAGGATTCCTTCCGTGGGTTTAAGGTGTTGCTGAACTAGAGCACACAGTTCTTTGTAATCCTTTTCTGTAGGAAGAGTGGGTGAGAGCAGATTCTTGATCAGTGCATAGATCGTGGGGCCACAGACGGTGAGAAGAACTGCCCTGCACTTCTCTGCATCCTCGTCTTTGTTTAGGTCATTTGCCACGAAATACTGGTCAAGATGATCCGTGACATCTCCCCAATCCTCTCCCTCATGGAATCTCTCGAGAGTTCCAACAGTACTCAATCTTGCTGTGCTCACCATACTTTTGCATGGGTTCGTATTTGCCTCGTTGCCAGTTGTAGTGTATGAAATGATACAATGAACTCCGTGCTGTGAGCCAGTGACCAGGTGTAGCCTGGTCAGTCTTTAATGATTTCTAGAAGTGAAGATACAAAGGTAAAGTTCAGGTTATATACCGGGCCCAGCACGAGTGTACCGATGACCCTAGGACCTCTGATGGTAGTGCCCCCTGGTGGTGGGCAGACCTTATGTACATACATTACAAGAACAATGGCTTTAAAGGGTCAAGTTAAGTTAGCAACTAAACGTCAATTGTGCTCCAGATCCCAAACTACCTATGAGCAATGCCACAGGAGATCTGTTATTGAATTTTTAAGTTGAAATAGTCATGCTTTGTTTATTAGAATTGTATGATTTCTGACAAAAAACAGAGACAGTTGATTGAATTGACTAATCCTTTTGGGGGAGAAATTCAGCTTACATTCACCCATTTTTCAGACAAAATCGTCACTGGGCCTCTGATATTGGGTCACAATCGGCCATGCCCTATTGAACCTGGAAATGCTCTGCTTGCCATGTGCTCATCCAAGACGGCCATCTGAAAGCAGCAGGGACCGAATGAATATATTATAATTAGGGTCCTGCAACTGGTTAGGGACCCTTTTGTCAAACTGAATTGTGGGAAGGCTGGATATGTTGATACTTAAACCTACCCACTAAAGAGATCTCCAGCTGCAATCAGGCAAGTCTCTGGTTAGTCTTTAGGGACTGCCAGTGGGCTAGTAGGCCTTTTTGTTTGGTGTTAGTGGCTGCTCTAATCAAGTTAAAGATTTTGGTCAGTGACCTTTTGGAGCTGCAGGAAAATCTCCATGAAGGGGCTTCTACAAAAACTTATACTCTGTCAATAGGGGTGTTTTGCTCGTTCAGCCACTGGGGCTTGAGTATGAAGAGCAGGAAAGAGCAGCAAGTCACAGTACAGAGATTTGTAGATGTTTGAAGAAGAGACCGAAGGAAAGGGGTGTGCAGGAGGCCTTACACCATGCCAGTCTACAGGAACAGGACACGTTGCCTGCACTTTACTGAGGAGCAGTGTGTCTGGCAGCTCCACTTCACCGAGGAGGCTGTAATTGAGCTATGTCACCTGTAGGAGCACCAACTGTACCCCTGCACCAGGTCACACACATCATTGGCTGACACTCTGAAGGTGACCGTGGCTCTGAATTTCTGCACCTCAGGATCATTCCAGGATCCAAGAAGTGACATTAGCAACATCAGTCAATTTACAGTTTACAACTGCATCAAGCAGGTGACGGATGCGCTCCTCCCAAAGTGCAACAAATCAATATGTTTCCCCATGGAGGCAGTGAAGCAAGAAGAGGAAGCTCTCAGCTTCACAGAATAGCAGGCTTCCCAGACACAAAGGGGTCGAAATTCACTGTCTCCGAAGGTACGGCTACCGCGGAGTTTGGGCGGTCGACCAAAAAAATCGATCGACCGCCGCGGTCGGGTACTTTTCCCTTCCCGAGCCATATTCAGCTCGGGGAGGATTTCAGCGGTGTTCACTTCTGCCGGAAACAACGCGGTGAAGCCGCTGTAAAGCAAGGTTTCCAGCAATGAGCTCTGCAGCTTATGGGTCACTGGAAAGGGACTAGCACAACGAAATTCACCGAGGAAAATATAGGACTTTTCCCGGCAGTGCCCCCACCAGGTTTTCGATGCGGTGCTCGAACGCGACATCGCTGGGGCCCTTTGGTCGGTAAAAAGTTTTATTACTTATTATTGTTTTTATTTCCTTTTTCAGCATGCATCCGCAGTATTTATCTTTTAATATAGTTTTATTAATTCATAGTGTTTTTATTTCATTTTCCATGGTCCACAGTATTTATCTCTTGATATAGTTTTAATAATTGTTTTGACTCCATTAAATCTGCTGAGTGCTGCTCAGAGGTTTGCACATATCCCTATACTTTTGTACAACATTCAGGTCTGACACATTAGTGGGCTGCAGAGACCTGCTTGGCAGGGTTCACCCTGAGGATGGGAGGAGCGTTGGGAGGGCGATACCTGGTACATCTGCTCAGAAGCAGTCCCTTTCCAGCGGCATGCAGGAGAAGGTGTCACCATCAGCACCGTGCAGACAGGCAGTGGGCAAGGGAGGCAGGAGCCATGATTCTTTCATTCTGTGCCAGACCAGTGTGCCTGCCATTTTCAGGATTGCGGTTGGTTGGTTGGGGACAAGGGATATCCCCTGTGGCTGCTCACTCTTCTGTGGAATCCCAGGACAGCGCCAGAACATGCATACAATGATGCTCATTGTGTTATGTCTTTAATACTCTTATGAATGACTCCACGAGGTCTAGTATTGTACTTGAGTTGTTGTGACCTTAGTCCCATTTATTGTAACTCAAGAGTGAGCCATAAGCATGGTGGGTAGCCTTTTATACTGGGCACACCTTATGCAGGTGATCGTCAGGTCTCCCACCGCACTGCCCTCTAGTGGCACACCTTATGTGACTATACAGTTAGTATACATGGTCTACATACATGACAACACTTCCCCCCAAGTCTTTAATGCAAATTGACTCATACATTGATGGTGACCTGGGCTTTGCTCTTCCTGGTTGACCATTGGAGGGTCGCTTCTAGCTTGGGTGGGTTGGTACTGAGATTTGTTGCCAGTGGAGGTCCCCGTGGTTTCTGGTTGTGAGTTCGAAACTCTGTCTTTGACTCGAGTGTTCTCGACTCCATTCTGCAGCATGTTACCCGCCACCACCTCAGTGAGACCCCAACACTGCATCAGGTAGAAAAGGCCATAAGACAGCTAAAAAACAAGGCTATGGGAGCAGATGGAATCACTGCTGAGGCACTGAAGTATTGGGGAGAGGCACTACTGCCGCAAATACATGACCTCATCTCTCTCATCTGGAGGGAGGAGAGCATGCTGGGAGATCTTACAGATGCAGTGATCATGACCATCTTTAAAAAAGGGGACAAGTCCGACTGCGGAAACTACAGGGGAATCTTCCTGCTATCAACCACTGGGAAAATTATCACTAAAGTCCTCCTCAATCGTCTTCTCCCCGTGGTCGAGGAGCTCCTCCCGGAGTCGCAGTGCGGATTTCGTTCCCTCCGGGGCACAACGGACATGATTTTTGCAGCGTGACAGCTGCAGGAAAAATGCAGGGAACAGCGCCAGCCCTTATACATGGCCGCCTTGGACCTTACAAAGGCCTTTGACACTGTCAACCGCGAGGGTCTATGGAGGTTCCTCCTCCGTTTCGGATACCCCCAAAAGTACGTCACCACACTCCGCCTGCTCCACAACGACATGCAAGCCGTGATCCTTACCAACGGATCCATCACAGGCCCAATTCATGTCCGGACCAGGGTCAAGCAGGGCTGCGTCATCGCCCCAACCCTCTTCTCAATCCTCCTCGCTGCCATGCTCCACCTCACAGTTGATAAGCTCCCCGCTGGAGTGGAGCTAAACTACAGAACCAGTGGGAAGCTGTTCAACCTTCGCCGTCTCCAGGCCAGGTCCAAGACCAATCCAACCTCTGTCGTCGAGCTACAGTACGCGGACGACACCTGCGTCTGTGCACACACAGAGGCTGAATTCCAGGACATAGTCGACATATTTACCGAGGCATATGAAAGCAAGGGCCTTACGCTAAACATCAGTAAGACAAAGGTCCTACACCAGCCTGTCCTCGCCGCACATCACTGCCCCCCAAATATCAAGATCCACGGCATGGCCCTGGACAACATGGATCACTTCCCCTATCTCGGGAGCCTCCTATCAACAAGAGCAGGCATTGATGATGAGATCCAACACCGCCTCCAGTGCGCCAGCACAGCCTTCAGCTGCCTGAGGAAAAGAGTGTTTGAAGATCAGTGCCTCAAAACTGTCACCAAGCTCATGGTCTACAGGGCTGTAGTAATACCTGCCCTCCTGTATGACTCAGAGACGTGGAACATGTACAGTAGACACCTCAAGTCGCTGGAGAAATACCACCAGCAATGTGTCCGCAAGATCCTGCAAATCCCCTGGGAGGACAGACACACAAACATTAGCGTCCTCGTCCAGGCCAACATCCCCAGCATTGAAGCACTGACCACACTTGATCAGCTCCGCTGGGCAGGCCACATAGTTCACCTGCCGGACACGAGACTCCCAAAGCAAACGCTCTACTCGGAACTCGCCCATGGCAAACGAGCCAAAGGCAGGCAGAGGAAATGTTATAAGGACACCTGCGAAGCCTCCCTGATAAAAGTGCGACAACCCCACTGTCACCTGGGAGTCCTTGGCCATAGACCGCCCAAAGTGGAGGAAGTGCATTCGGGAGGGCGCTGAGCTCCTCCAGTATCGTCACCGAGAGCATGCAGAAATCAAGCGCAGGCAGCGGAAGGAGCGTGCGGCAAGCCAGGCTCACTGCCCACCCTTTACCTCAACGACTATCTGTCCCACCTGTGACAGAAACTGTGATTCTCGTATTGGACTGTACAGCCACCTAAGAACTCATGCTAAGAGTGGAAGCAAGTCTTCCTCGATCCCGAGGGACTGCCTATGATGATGGGTTTCTGGTTGTGAGTCCATGACTACTCCATTCTCCTCGCCGACACAGAGATCATGCTAATGGCCCATTACATGCAAATTGCATTCAAGTTCATCACATGGGTTTTACATTTACATCTTGGTACATTTGTTGGGTGGATTACAGTTGCGTTTCTTTTTGTGTGATACATTTACATGATCAGTACAGATATATCAGTACAGGTACACAAGGACAGTCTAGTTCCAGCATGGCCGGATGAGATCCGGGTTTTATAGTGGCGGGGCAGCGCCCCATGCTAGTGGGTCTGTGGGCGAGGTGAGCTCATTTTGCTCGAGTTGCCCGAGCTCAGGGCACTTGCCGTTACTCCTAGTGTCGGGCAGGTCCAACTACAGCTGATGTGTCTGTGACCTCCCTGTCCTTTTCGATTGCACAGTGTCGCTGCTGCTCCCTGGGAAGCGGTCTGAGTGAGTGAGCACTTCGTCTAAGCGACGGTGGGGCTGCCTCGTCTTGTCTAGCAGTTTGCAGGGGACTGCTGACTCGCTTTCCTTGAGGGCACCATTGTGAGCACTCTCTAGTTTGGGATCCTGGCTGGTCCAGATCCCGTTCGGAGAAGCCGTTGCAGGTGACCCTTCGCTCTTGGGCATTGCCGTGGTGGTGAGTGGGTTTGTGGGCTGCGCCTTTTCCACCCGGGTAGTGGGCGAAGGTAGGTGACGCGAGTATAGACGCAGTTTACTGTTTCTGGCCCATGGCGGTTCATGCCATCGGGTGCCTGCAATGTTAAACCGATCTGAGGCAGGGTATTGCTACCGGTTCCTCTGCTCTCCAGGGATCGTTTACTCTGCGGCTTGTCTACTTCTGTCAGCTGTGGGAAACACATCATTCTAGTCCCGGGGATGCAGGCTACAGCATTGGGTAGCCCGAAGGGCCTGTATACAACTGTTAGGTGTTCGCCCGCTACATTGGCTGATTGCAATTTGCACCCAACATCGCTCAATAACATTTTGCTCGTTATAGCTGGACTTTTACATTGGTTACCAACTTCAAACAGTTCATTCAAAAATGGCGGGTTGCTGGCCTCATTTAAAATGGCCTTACTACTTTTATCCCAATCGTCTTCCTTGCGTGGAACCACGTGTTGTTGCTCCATTAGCGCTGCACCTCGTGGTTTGTGATATGTCCTTACTTTTCAGTATAAATGCACACGAGACCGGTTACCTTTATTACCAAGACCTCAAGTGATGAAGGTGGGTGGAGCTTCCCCTTTTATACTGGAAAGTCCAGGTGAGGAGTGTCTCCCACAAGTTCACCCCCTTGTGGTCAATGTTCTCAAGGTATACAACTTAGGTCAGCTTATACATGGGTTACAATGATAGTTGAATACATGACATCAGCTCCCCCCCAAAGTCTTATTGGGATCACAGGTTGGGTCTCTCTGGTGGTTTACACTCCCTTGTAGAGCGCCTGAGTTGGGGCTCCAGTTGTTGGGCGCTGGCCTGAGTGTCTGCTGTTTGCGGTGTCTCAGGGCTGTCTGACTGCCCACAGTGACTGGGCTCTCGTCTACTTGGTTCCGATGATCGGTCACCTGTGGTGGAGAAACTCTACATCGTGTTCTTCCTCTGCTTCTTCTATGGGGTTGCTGAACCTCATTTTAGTTTGCGGCAGATTTGTCCATTGATAAGTTTAACTACCAAAACCCTATTCCCCTCTTTGGCAATCACAGTGCCTGCAAGCTATTTGGGCCCTGCAGCATAATTAAGGACAAAAACAGGGTCATTGACACCAATACATTGCGCCCTCGCATTCCTGTCATGGTAGTCACATTGTGACTGACGCCTGCTCTCAAAAATTTCTTTCATAGTAGGGTGTCTAAGGGATAACCTGGTTTTGAGCATCCTTTTCATTAGCAGCTCTGCGGGTGGGACCCCTGTGAGCGAGTGTGGTCGGGATCTATTGGCCAACAGGAGGCATGATAAGTGGCTTTGTAGGGAACCCCCTTGGATTCTGAGCATCCCCTGTTTGATTATCTGCACTGCTCGTTCCGCCTGGCCGTTTGAGGCCGGCTTGAACGGTGCCATTCTGACATGGTTTATTCCATTGCCTGCCATGAAATCCTGGAAGTCAGTGCTTGTGAAGCACGGGCCATTCTCGCTGACCAAGACATCCGGTAAACCATGGGCGGCGAACATTGCCCGTAGACTTTCTACCATGGCAGAGGATGTGCTTGAATTGAGAATGTCACACTCAATCCATTTGGAGTAGGCATCTACTACAACCAAAAACATTTTTCCCATGAAAGGACCTGCGTAGTCCACATGGATGCGTGATCATGGCTTGGCGGACCAGGACCAGAGGCTAAGGGAGGCTTCCCTGGGTGCATTGCCCAGCTGAGCACACGTGTTGCACCTGCGAACACAAAGTTCCAGGTCTGCATCTATCCCTGGCCATTAAACGTGTGATCTGGCAATTACCTTCATCATGACAATGCCCGGGTGCTCATTGTGAAGTTCTCTGATAAACACCTCTCTGCCCCTCTGGGGCATGACTACTCGGTTTCCCCACAGTAGGCAATCGGCCTGAATCGAGAGTTCATCCTTGCGCCTATGAAACAGTTTAAATTCCTCAGGCCATGCCCCGTACGTGGCTGCCCAGTCTCCATTCAGGACACATTTCTTAACTAAAGACAGTAGTGGGTCTTTATTTGTCCAGACTTTAATCTGACGGGCTGTCACAGGTGAGCCTTCGCTTTCGAAAGCTTCAACAGCCATGACCATCTCAGCATCATGCTCAGTTGCCCCCTTAGTGGTGGCTAGTGGGAGTCTGCTGAGTGCATCGGCGCAGTTTTCAGTGCCCGGTCTGTGCCGAATTGTGTAGTCATAGGCGGCTAACATAAGTGCCCACCTCTGTATGCGGGCCGATGCATTCACATTTATGGCCTTGTTGTCGGCCAAAAGGGACGTTAGGGGTTTGTGATCTGTCTCCAGCTCAAATTTCCTGTCAAACAGGTACTGGTGCATTTGTTTTACTGCATATACACATGCTAACGCTTCCTTTTCTACCATCCCATAGCACCTTTCTGCCTGGGACAGACTTCTGGAGGCATAAGCTACCGGCTGTAACTGACCATTGGCATTCACATGCTGCAACACACACCCGACCCCATAGGATGATGCATCGCACGTTAGAACAAGTTTCTTACACGGGTCATATAACATTAACAGTTTGTTGGAGCATAACAAGTTGCGTGCTCGATCAAAAGCCCTTTCCTGGCTGTTCTCCCAGACCCAATCGTGATCTTTGCGTAGGAGCACGTGTAGCAGCTCTAACAGCATGCTCAATTTGGGAAGAAAGTTACCAAAATAGTTCAGGAGCCCCAGGAACGAACGCAGCTCCGTCATGTTACGGGGTCTGGATGCTCTCTGGATCCCATCTGCTGCTACCCTCCTCCCCAGGAATTCTACCTCTGGAGCTAAGAAGACGCACTTCGCCTTTTTTAGTCGCAGCCCTACCCGGTCCAGTCTGCGTAGCACCTCCTCCAGGTTGTGAAGGTGTTCTTCAGTATCGCGACCCATGATGAGGATGTCATCTTGAAAAACCACCATCCTTGGAATGGACTTGAGGAGGCTTTCCATATTTCGCTGAAAGATCGCGGCGGCCGAAAGAATCCCGAACGGACATCTGTTATAATCAAACAACCCCTTGTGTGTCATGATGATAGTCAGCTTCTTCGACTCACTCACCAGCTCCTGGGTCATGTAAGCTGAGGTCAGGTCCAATTTTGAAAAAAGTTTGTCACCGGATAGCATCGCAAAGAGGTTCTCCGCTCTCGGTAGCGGGTACTGGTCTTGGAGTGACACCCGATTGATGGTGGCCTTGTAATCGCCACATATCCTGGCTGACCCATCCGGCTTGAGCACCGGCACGATCGGGCTCGCCCAGTCACTGAATTCGACTGGCGAGATGATGCCTTCCCTCAGCAGGCGGTCCAATTCGCATTCTATCTTTTCCCGCATCACGTACGGCACCGCTCTGGCCTTGTGGTGTACTGGCCTGGCCTGGTGTCCGGGTTTATGTGAATCATTACCTTGGCCCCCATGAAAGTGCTGATGCCGGGTTGAAATAATGAGTCAAATTTGTCCAGGACCTGTGAGCATGATACTCGCTCCACAGAAGAAATTGCATTGACATCGTCCCATTTCCAGTTCATGACAGCAAGCCAACTCCTCCCCAGTAGTGCGGGACATTCCCCTGGGACAATCCAGAGTGGCAACCTGTTCACCGAATCTTTGTCGGTCACGACTACCGTGGCGCTGCCTAGCACCGGAATGATCTCCTTTGTGTTTGTCTGTAGCTGTGCGTCAATCGGCAATAATTTTGGCCTCCTGGCCTTGGACACCCACACCTTTCGAACTGTTTGATACTCATCAGGGTAGCCCCCGTGTCTAGCTCCATTAATACTGGGATGCCATTGAGGAGCACTTTCATCATTATCGGTGATGTCCTGGTGTATGAACTGTATATGTGCTCCACATGAACACGCTGAACTTCAGCTTTCAGTGATTTCCCCCAGTATTCATTTGGCCTCGTAGGGCTTATATCGGGCCCGTCCTCCTCATACATCAAGCTGGCTGCAGGCTTCCTGCACATACGCGCCAAATGACCGCTGACATTGCAGTTTCTGCAGGTATATTGCTGATACTTGCAAGCTCTGGCCGGGTGTTTGCCTCCACACCTCCAGCATGAGCTGGAGGCCCCGTTGTTGGAAACAAAAAGTCCATTACCAGTCGATCGTCTCTGACTATCTCTGTAACTGTCCTTAAGCGCACCTTTAACAGGTGTTGATGGTCCCATTACCGGCCACATTGTCCAGTGCAATGGCATGAATCGCCATTCAGCTAGCCATTGTCTCTGTTGAATTCCCCCTTTGGGTTCGACTACATGCTGGGGCATGTCCGATTGCCCTTGTTTGCCTACAGAACTATGTGCCGCGTTAACAATGTTGACTCCATGGTCGTTTGCCGCATTTGAGCCAAGATTTTTGTCATACATCATTCTGGTCTCTTCCTTCCCTGAGATAAATGTCTGGGCTATCAGAGCCGCCGCTTCCAAGGTCAAGTCTTTGGTCTCAATCAGTTTCCTGAAAACCCCAGCGTGCCCGATGCCCTCCATAAAAAAGTCTCATAGCATCTCTGCTCTGCATGCATCTGTGAACTTACATAGGGCTCGCCAGTCGCCGGAGATCTGCCACGAAGTCAGGATCGCTTTGCCCTTCTCGCCACCGGTGCGTGTAAAACCGGTGTCTCGCCATGTGCATGCTGCTCGCCGGTTTAAGGTGTTTCCCGATCAACTTACTGAGCTCTTCAAACGTCTTGTCCGCCGGCTTCTCTGGCGCTAGAAGGTCCTTCATCAGGGAGTACGTTCTGGATCCACAAACCGTCAGGAGATGAGCCCTGCGTTTGTCGGCCGAATCCTGTCCCAACCATTCCTTAGTGACAAAACTTTGCTGTAGTCTCTCAATAAAGTCGTCCCAATCATCACCAACACAGTACCTCTCTTCTGTGCTGCTAGTAGCCATGCTCGCGTGGTTTAAATCCCAGTTTCTCGTCGCCAATGATATGTCCTTACTATAAGGTATAAATGCACACGAGGCCCATACTTGAGAGAAGGTCACTCTGTGACCAGTTACCTTTATTACCAAGACCTCAAGTGATGAAGGTGGGTGGAGCTTCCCCTTTTATACCTGAAAGTCCAAGTTAGGAGTGTCTCCCACAAGTTCACCCCCTTGTGGTCAATGTTCTCAAGGTGTACAGCTTAGGTCAGCTTATATGGATTACAATGATAGTTGAATACATGACAGTTTGGACACCATCTTTTCCCTGTCCATGATGTCGACTGCTGCGATCTTCTTTCCCAGGGATTCTGCCACTGAAGCTGGGAAGATGCCCTCGGATCCAATCTTCCTCCCCAAGAGTCCTGAAACTGAAACCGGGAAGGTGCGTTCAGGTCGTCTCGGCCGGATCATCGCCACGCAGTCGTGATGAGCGATCTGTGCCTCGGGGGCTGCGCGGATCTGCTCTCCGGTGCCTGGTCCAACCGAAGGTGGGGGCTTGCTCTGCCTCTCAGCATGGGGGACGTCGATCGCTGGAGGGATGAGTCTTCCCAGTTCCAATGAATCTTCCCCATCCATCTTCTTCCAAGTAGCGTTGGTCCATCACCTGAAACAATCCACAATAGCAAATTGTGCACCGCATCATCATGGGATACACTTACATTCGCACTACCAACAACTGATATCAGTTCCTTGGTGTAGGTGCGCAGCTTTGCCTGAACCAGGACCAGCTTGGGTCGGTTCAACTTGATCGTTTCATAGCCTCTCAAAGGCTTCCTGGCTCATTTCTGACTGACTCGCCCCCGTGTCCACTTCCATGAAGACTGGAACACCATTTATCTCGACTTCCATTATCACTAGAGGACAATCTGTGGTGCAGGTATATACTCCATACACTTCATCCTGGGACTGAGCTGCCTCTCTAGCCATCTCCTCGTAATCCGCGCTGGATTCACAGCCATCTGCTGACTCCTCTTTCCCGTGGTAACTCACGGCTCTTTTGTAAATTCGCTGGAGGTGGCCCTTTGTGCTGCAGCCTTTGCACACAGTCTCTGAACCGACACTGATGAGCCCTGTGATTACCTCTGCAACGCCAGCATGGTGCTACTCGACTTACGTTTGCACCCCTCGGTGAACTCTGAGTTAAAGGACTCGGGGGCCAGTACGCTCTGCCCTGGGCAGATTCACGTTCAACAGTTCTGCCATTCTATTTATAGTACTTGTCAGGTTTGAGTCCTGAGAGTGAGTCATCATCTGCTTGGAGCTGCAGCTTGAGATCATGAGTGCCTGGCTGATGCTGATGGCCTTCTGCAGAGTGACGGTGGTTTCGGCAGACAGTAACCTCTGAAGAAGGGCCTCATGACCAATGCTAATTACTAAGACGTCCCGCAACGCATCGGCGAGGGATGCGCCGAATTCACACTGTCCTGCCAGCCTCCTGAGGTCGGCAGTGTACTTCCCGATTTCCTGGCCCTCGGGGTGGCGGTGTGTATAAAATCGATGCCTGGCCGTGAAGATACTCTCCTTCAGTTTGAGTTGGTCCTGAATTAGCACTTTCAGCTCTTCATATGACTTGGTCGTTGCTTTCTAAGGTGCAAGCAAGTCCCTGATGAGACCGTAGACCACGGGCCCACAACTGGTCAACAGGACAGCTCTGCGCTTATCTGCCAGCGTGGCCGGATCATCGCCTACCAGGTCATTTACTATGAAATATTGGTTGAGCCACTCCATAAAGGCTTCCCAATCTTCACCCTCTGAGAACTTTTCCAATGCACCAACATTAGTCATTTTTGCGTGAAAGTTCATAATCTCATCGCCAGTTGTTATGTCTTTAATACTCTTATGAATGATTCCATGAGGTCAAGTATTGTACTTGAGCTGTTGTGACCTTAGTCCTATTTATTGTAACTCCAGAGTGAGGCACAAGCATGGTGGGCAGCCTTTTATACTGGGCCCTGCACACCTATGCAGGTGCCCCTCAGGTCTCCCACCGCAGTGCCCTCTGGTGGCACACCTTATGTGACTATATAGTTAGTATACATGGTCTACATACATGACACATTGTGGCACCAGGTGCATCATCGAGCAGAGCATAGGCAGCCTTAAGCAGAGATTCCGGTGTCTGGACCGCCCTGGTGGCATCTTGCAGTAATCTTCTCAACGGGTCTCCATAATCGTGGTCTGCTGCATGCTGCACAACCTGGCCATCCTGAGGGGACAGCTGCTGGAGGTCGAGCCAGCAGTATCACCTGAGGAGGAGGAGGAGAAGGAGGAGGTGAAGGAAGAGAAGGAGGATCCCCGTTGCTCCAGAGGTAGGAGGCATCGACCCACTGCTACCCTGGAAGGGGCTGAGTGCAGACTGGTCAGCACCCTGCTGGGAGGGTGCGCCCTCACATATAATAACATAAGAAATAGGAGCAAGAGTAGGCCATGCGGCCCCTCGAGCCTGCACAATTTAATACGATCATGGCTGATCTGATCATGGATTCGGGTCCACTTCCCTGCCCGCTCTCCATAACCCCTTATTCCCTTATTGTTTAAGAAACTGTCCATTTCTGTCTTAAATTTATTCAATGTCCCAGCTTCCACAGCTCTCTGAGGCAGCGAATTCCACAGATCCACAACCCTCAGAGAGAAAAAATTTATCCTCATCTCAGTTTTAAATGGGCAGTCCCTTATTCTAAGATTATGCCCCCTAGTTCTCGTCTCCTCCATCAGTGGAAACATCCTCTCTGCATCCACCTTGTCAAGCCCCCTCATAATCTTATACGTTTCGATAAGATCACCTCTCATTCTTCTGAATTCCAATGAATAGAAACATAGAAGTATGAAAAATAGGTGCAGGAGTCAGCCATTCGGCCCTCTGAGCCTGCACCACCATTCAATATGATCATGGCTGATCATGCAACTTCAGTACACCATTCCTGCTTTCTCTCCATATCCCTTGATGCCTTTAGCCATAAGGGACACATCTAACTCCCTTTTGAATATATCTAACGAACTGGCCTCAACAACTTTCTGTGGTAGAGAATTCCACAGGTTCACAATTCTCTGAGTGAAGAAGTTTCTCCTCATCTCGGTCCTAAATGGTTACCCCTTATCCTTAGACTGTGACCCCTGGTTCTGGACTTCCCCAACATTGGGAACATTCTTCCTGCATCTAACATGTCCAATCCCTTCTGAATTTTATATGATTCTATGAGATCCCGTCTCATTCTTCTAAATTCCAGTGAATATAAACCTAGTTGATCCAGTCTTTCTCCATATGTCAGACCTGCCATCCCGGGAATCAGTCTGGTGAACCTTCGCTGCACTCCCTCAATAGCAAGAATGTCCTTCCTCAGATTAGGAGACCAAAACTGTACACAATATTCAAGGTGTGGCCTCACCAAGGCCCTGTGCAACTGCAGCAAGACCTCCCTGCTCCTATACTCAAATCCTCTCGCTATGAAGGCCAACATGCCATTTGCCACCTTCACCGCCTGCAGTACCTGCATGCCAACTTTCAATGACTGATGTACCATGACACCCAGGTCTCGTTGCATCTCCCCTTTTCCTAATCTGTCACCATTCAGATAATATTCTGCCTCCCTGTTTTTGCCACCAAAGTGGATAACCTCACATTTATCCACATTATACAGCATTTGCCATGCCATTTGCCCACTCACCTAACCTGTCCAAGTCACCCTGCAGCCTCTTAGCATCCTCCTCACAGCTCACACTGCCACCCAGCTTAGTGTCATCTGCAAACTTGGAGATATTACATTCAATTCCTTCATCCAACTCATTAATGTATATTGTAAATAGCTGGGGTACCAGCACTGAACCTTGCGGTACACCACTAGTCACTGCCTGCCATTCTGAAAAGGACCCGTTTATTCCTACTCTTTTCTTCCTGTCTGCCAACCAGTTCTCTATTCATGTCAATACACTACCCCCAATACCATGTGCTTTAATTTTGCACACCAATCTCTTGTGTGGGACCTTGTCAAAAGCCTTTTGAAATTCCAAATACACCACATCCACTGATTCTCCCTTGTCCACTCTACTAGTTACATCTTCAAAAAATTCTAGAAGATTTGTCAAGCATGATTTCCCTTTCATAAATCTATGTTGACTTGGAGCAATCCTGTCACTGCTTTCCAAATACACTGCTGTTACGTGTTTAATAATTGATTCCAACATTTTCCCCACCATCGATGTCAGGCTAATCGGTCTATAATTTCTTGTTTTCTCCCTCCCTCCTTTTTTAAAAAGTGGGGTTACATTAGCTATCCTCCAGTCCATAGGAACTGATGAGTCTATAGAATGTTGGAAAATGATCCCCAATGCATCCACTATTTCTAGGGCCACTTCCTTAAGTACTCTGGGATGCAGACTATCAGGCTCTGGGGATTTATCGGCCTTCAATCCCATCAATTTCCCTAACACAATTTCCCGCCTAATAAGGATATCCTTCAGTTCCTCCTTCTCACTAGACCCTCGATCCCCTAGTATTTCCGGAACATTATTTGTGTCTTCCTTAGTGAAGACTGAACCAAAGTATTTGTTCAATTGGTCTGCCATTTCTTTGTTCCCCATTATAAATTCACCTGATTCTGACTGCAAGGGACCTACATTTGTCTTCACTAATCGTTTTCTCTTCACATATCTACAGAAGCTTTTGCAGTCAGTTTTTATGTTCCCTGCAAGCTTACTTTCATGCTCCATTTTCCCCCTCCTAATGAAACCCTTTGTCCTTCTCTGCTGCATTCTAAATTTCTCCTAGTCCTCAGGTTTGTTGCTTTTTCTGGCCAATTGATATGCCTCTTCGTTGGATTTAACACTATCCCTAATTTCCCTTGTTAGCCACGGTTGAGCCACCTTCCCCGTTTTATTTTTACGCCAGACAGAGATGTACAATTGTTGACGTTCATCCATGTGATCTTTAAATGTCTGCCATTGTGTACCCACCATCAACCCTTTAAGTATCATTCGCCAGTCTATCCTAGCCAATTCACGTGTCATACCATCGAAGTTACCTTTCTTTAACTTCAGGACCCTAGTCTCTGAATTAACTGTGTCACTTTCCATCTTAATGAAGAATTATACCATATTGGTCACTCTTCCCCAAGGGGCCTTGCACAATAAGATTGCTAATTAATCCTCTCTCATTACCCAGTACAAGACCCAGTCTAGGATGGCCTACTCTCTCGTTGGTTCCTCGACATATTGGTCTAGAAAACCATCCCTTATACATAGAAACATAGAAATATGGAAAATAGGTGCAGGAGTAGGCCATTTGGCCCTTTGAGCCTGCACCGCCATTCAATAATATCATGGCTGATCATTCCCTCAGTACTCCTTTCCTGCTTTCTCTCCATACCCCTTGATCCCCTTAGCCGTAAGGGCCATATACACGCCAGGAAATCCTCCTCCACCGTGTTGTTACCAGTTTGGTTAGCCCAATCTATATGTAGATTAAAGTCACCCGTGATAACTGCTGTACTTTTATTGCACGCATCCCTAATTTCCTGTTTGATGCCATCCCCAACCTCACGATCACTGTTTGGTGGTCTGTACACAACTCCCACTAACGTTTTCTGCTCTTTGGTGTTCCGCAGCTCTACCCATACAGATTTGACATCACCCAAGCTAATGTCCTTTCTTACTATTGCGTTAATCTCCTCTTTAACCAGCAACACTGCTCCACCTCCTTTTCTTTTCTGTCCATCCTTCCTGAATATTGAATACCCCTGGATGTTGGTCACCCTGGAGCCATGTCTCCATAATCCCAATTACATCATATCTGTTAACAGCTATCTGCGCAGTTAATTCATCCAACTTTTTACGAATGCTCCTCACATTGAGGCTCAGAGCCTTCAGGCTAGTTTTTTTTAACACCCCTTGTCCTTTTAGAATTATGTTGTAATGTGGCCCTTTTTGATTTTTGCCTTTGATTTCTCTGCGCTCCACCTTTCCTTATCTCCTTTCTACCTTTTGCTTCTGCCCCCATTTTACTTCCATCTGTCTCCCTGCATAGATTCCCATCCCCCTGCCATATTAGTTTAAACCCTCCCCAACAGCACTAGCAAACACTCCCCCTAGGAATTGGTTCCGGTCCTGCTCAGGTGCAGACTGTCCGGTTTGTACTGGTCCCACCTCCCCCCGAAATCAGTTCCAATGTCCCAGGAATTTGAATCCCTCCCTCTTGCACCATTCTTCAAGCCACGTATTCATCTTAACTATTCTGCTATTTCTACTCTGACTAGCACATGGCACTGGTAGAGGACTAACCTACTCAACCTTTCCTCATAAGTCAACCCCTTCATCTCCAGAAGCAACCTAGTGAACCGTCTCTGAACTGCCGCCAAAGCAAGTATATCCTTTCGTAAATATGGAAACCAAAACTGCATGCAGTATTCCAGGTGTGGCCTCACCAATACCCTGTACAATTGTAGCAAGACTTCCCAGCTTTTATACTCCATCCCCTTTGCAATAAAAGCCAAGATTCCATTGGCCTTCCTGATCACTTGCTGTACCTGCATATTAACCTTTTGTGTTTCATGCACAAGTATCCCCAGGTCCCGCTGTACTGCAGCACTTTGCAATCTTTCTCCGTTTAAATAATAACTTGCTCTTTGATTTTTTTTCTGCCAAAGTGGATAACCTCATACTTTCCAACATTATACTCCATCTGCCAAATTTGTGCCCACTCACTTAGCCTGTCTATGTCCTTTTGCAGATTTTTTGTGTCCTCCTGACACATTGCTTTTCCTCCCATCTTTGTATCGTCAGCAAACTTGGCTACGTTACACTCAGTCGCTTCCTCCAAATCGTTGATATAGATTGTAAATAGTTGGCGTCCCAGCACTGATCCCTGCGGCACCCCACTGGTTACTGATTGCGAACCCAAGAATGAACCATTTATCCCGACTCTCTGTTTTCTGTTCGTTATCCTCTATCCATGCTAATATATTACACCTAACCCCGTGAACTTTTATCTTGTGCAGTAACCTTTTATGTGGCACCTTGTCGAATGCCTTCTGGAAGTCCAAATACACCACATCCACTGGTTCCCCTTTTATCCACCCTGTTCGTTACATCCTCAAAGAATTCCAGCAAATTTGTCAAACATGACTTCCCCTTCATAAATCCATGCTGACTCTGCCTGACCGAATTTTGTTTTTCCAAATGTCCTGCTACTGCTTCTTTAATAATGGACTCCAACATCTTCCCAACCACAGATGTTAGGCTAATTGGTCTATAGTTTCCTGTTTTTTATCTGCCTCCTTTTTTAAATAAAGGTTTTAAATATATGGAGGTGCCTGACACCTCCCCTACAATCTCCCTCCATGCATTATGTACTGTCTGTCTACCAGGTTTCCCCACATCAGGAAACAGTATTCTAACATTTTGGCCCCTTCGCTGCATATTCAGTATTCTTCTTCTGTCCTCCATACCATCCATCAGTGTCTCCAGCTCCATATCAGTGAACCTGTTGGCTCTCCTTGTACCTCTTACACCAGCCATCCTTTCAAACTCCTTCCTCCCCTTAGGGCCTTGTTGCAAAGCCTGGCCTTTAAAAAGGCCGGGGAGCAGCTGGCTCATTAGAAACCTTTACCTGCATGTTGAATTTCTCAGTGGTGATAATGCTCAAATTGAGACAGCCACACCGCTGAAAAATCCATTTTGGAAGTGTTCATTCGCGCTGGAACCCATTTGTTCACTTTTGGAGCTGAATATGAGGTGGCCTAGCCACGAAAAAATGTTGGCGCTAATGGCCACAAAAAGGTGGGGGGTGCACCAGTGGTACTGAATTTTGGGCCCCAAGCATCATTAATTGTAGTCACATAGCCTTGTGTGCTCCATTCTTCAACAGGAAAGGGCTTCCACTCACTCAGTGTGCAATTGATGTTACCTGGCAATTGTCATGAAGTCTTTATAATGCACTCAATCCCTCCTCTGTTCCATGCAGATCAGCGATGTCAGGCTGGCTGCTTGATGACAAGGTGCTTGACACTTGTTGGGAACCCGATCACAGATGCTGAGGAGCGTTGCAATCAGAACCACATCGTTATCAGAGCTCTGCTGCCTGGTTAGGTCTGGAGGCATCCTACAGTACAGCCCTGAGAGAGTCTACAGATTTGTTGCAGTTTGCTGCATGTTCCATAACTGTTTCCTGCAAAGGCGGCTGTTATGTAATGATGCGTGTATCGTCCCAGTACCTTAAATATAATGTAAGTACTATGCCACACCACAGAGGGCGCTGCGGTGGGAAACCCTGGTAGTACCTGTAACAAGGACTATATAAGGGTGACCACCACACCTCGGAGGCACTCTGGAGCTGAACAATAAAGGACGAAGGTCACAGCAGTTAGACTTACACCAGACCGTGTGGAGTCAGTGATTTGTGCGCTACATACACCACATTGGCAACGAGGAAGCGGACGAACTCCACGCAACCATGGCTACTCTGGGCTTGCTAAAGGATTTTACCGTGGGCAATGATTGGGAGGCCTTTACGGAAAGGCTCGAGTACTACTTCACAGCAAATGACCTGACGGAGGACACATACGCAATGAGAGAGAAGCGTAAGGCGATATTGCTCTCCAGTTGTGGAGATGAGGTTTACTGTTTCATCAGGGATTTGCTGGCACCTGGGAGCGCCAGGGACAAGTCATACGAGGAGCTGACTGAACTCATTCGTGACCAGTTGAAACCAAAGGAGAGCATCCTCACGGCCAGATACAAATTTTACCATCACTGCAGATCTGAGGGCCAGGATGTCACCAAATATGCTGCAGACCTCAGGAGACTCGCGGCGCCGTGTGATTTTGGGGCACACCTTGACGAGGCGTTGCGGGACGTTTTCGTTATGGAGATTGGCCACGAGGGCCTCCTTCACAAGCTGTTAGCCACGGAACCCACAGTCACTCTGACAAAGGCCATCACCATCAGCCGGGCATATATGACTTCGACTTGCAGCACCAAGCAAATAATCCACACAGTCTCGAACCCGGCAGGCACTGTCCACAGGATAGCGCCCACCATGGATAAAACAGCAGAACGTGGCTCTGCCCGGGGCAGAGAGCACGGACCTCGGGATCCTGGAGCTCAGAGTCCGCCGAGGGGGGCCAATCAAGCAGCACCATGCTGGCGCTGTGGAGGAAGCCATGGGGCTCACCGGTGCAGGTTTGCGGAGTATACGTGCAATACCTGCCACGTTAAAGGCCACCTTCAGCGTATGTGTAAAAGAAATCGGACTCACCATGTGGCTGAGGAGATGGGGGATGATCCACTGTTCAGCGAGGAGCAGGTAGAAGAAGATGAGGTGTTTGGACTGTTACACGTGTATCGACGATTCGCCCCCAGTGATAAGTTAAGTAAAAATCAACGGAGTCCCAGTGAGTATGGAAGTGGACACGGGCTCGGGTCCTTCGTTGATGAGTCGGAGAACTTTTGATAAACTGTGGATTAACCCAGCTGCACGACCCAAGCTGGTCCCGGTCACGGCGAAGCTGCGTACCTACACCAGGGAACTAATACCTGTTCTCGGCAGAGCGATGGTGCAGGTATCCCACCGGGACGAGACGCCGCTTTACCTTTGTGGGTCGTTGCAGGCAATGGGCCGACACTCCTCGGCCGGAGGTGGATGGGGACGGTCCGTAGGAGCTGGGAAAACATAGAAACATAGAAACATAGAAAATAGGTGCAGGAGTAGGGCATTCGGCCCTTCTAGCCTGCACCGCCATTCAATGAGTTCATGGCTGAACATGCAACTTCAGTACCCCATTCCTGCTTTCTCACCATACCCCTTGATTCCCCTAGTAGTAAGGACTTCATCTAACTCCTTTTTGAATATATTTAGTGAATTGGCCTCAACAACTTTCTGTGGTAGAGAATTCCACAGGTTCACCACTCTCTGGGTGAAGAAATTCCTCCTCATCTCGGTCCTAAATGGCTTCCCCCTTATCCTTAGACTGTGTCCCCTGGTTCTGGACTTCCCCAACATTGGGAACATTCTTCCTGCATCTAACCTGTCTAACCCCGTCAGAATTTTAAACGTTTCTATGAGGTCCCCTCTCATTCTTCTGAACTCCAGTGAATACAAGCCCAGTTGATCCAGTCTTTCTTGATAGGTCAGTCCCGCCATCCCAGGAATCAGTCTGGTGAACCTTCGCTGCACTCCCTCAATAGCAAGAATGTCCTTCCTCAGGTTAGGAGACCAAAACTGTACACAATACTCCAGGTGTGGCCTCACCAAGGTCCTGTACAATTGTAGCAACACCTCCCTGCCCCTGTACTCAAATCCCCTCGCTATGAAGGCCAACATGCCATTTGCTTTCTTAACCGCCTGCTGTACCTGCATGCCAACCTTCAATGACTGATGTACCATGACACCCAGGTCTCTTTGCACCTCCCCTTTTCCTAATCTGTCACCATTCAGATAATAATCTGTCTTCTGTTTTTACCACCAAAGTGGATAACCTCACATTTATCCACATTATACTTCATCTGCCATGCATTTGCCCACTCACCTAACCTATCCAAGTCGCTCTGCAGCCTCATAGCATCCTCCTCGCAGCTCACACTGCCACCCAACTTAGTGTCATCCGCAAATTTTGAGATACTACATTTAATCCCCTCGTCTAAATCATTAATGTACAGTGTAAACAGCTGGGGCCCCAGCACAGAACCTTGTGGTACCCCACTAGTCACTGCCTGCCATTCTGAAAAGTACCCATTTACTCCTACTCTTTGCTTCCTGTCTGACAACCAGTTCTCAATCCATGTCAGCACACTACCCCCAATCCCACGTGCTTTAACTTTGCACATTAATCTCTTGTGTGGGACCTTGTCGAAAACCTTCTGAAAGTCTAAATATACCACATCAACTGGTTCTCCCTTGTCCACTCTACTGGAAACATCCTCAAAAAATTCCAGAAGATTTGTCAAGCATGATTTCCCTTTCACAGATCCATGCTGACTTGGACCTATCATATTACCTCTTTCCAAATGCATTGCTATGACATCCTTAATAATTGATTCCATCATTTTACCCACTACCGATGTCAGGCTGACCGGTCTATAATTCCCTGTTTTCTCTCTCCCTCCTTTTTTAAAAAGTGGGGTTACATTGGCTGCCCTCCACTCCATAGGAACTGATCCAGAGTCAATGGAATGTTGGAAAATGACTGTCAATGCATCCACTATTTCCAAGGCCACCTCCTTAAGTACTCTGGGATGCAGTCCATCAGGCCCTGGGGATTTATCGGCCTTCAATCCCATCAATTTCCCCAACACAATTTCCCGACTAATAAGGATTTCCCTCAGTTCCTCCTCCTTACTAGACCCTCCGACCCCTTTTATATCCGGAAGGTTGTTTGTGTCCTCCTCAGTGAATACCAAACCAAAGTACTTGTTCAATTGGTCCGCCATTTCTTTGTTCCCCGTTATGACTTCCCCTGATTCTGACTGCAGGGGACCTACGTTTGTCTTAATAACCTTTTTCTCTTTGCATATCTATAGAAACTTTTGCAATCCGTCTTAATGTTCCCTGCAAGCTTCTTCTCGTACTCCATTTTCCCTGCCCTAATCAAACCCTTTGTCCTCCTCTGCTGAGTTCTAAATTTCTCCCAGTCCCCGGGTTCGCTGCTTCATCACCCCACAGGCTGCTGCTCCCCGGGGTGCTGCCGTGCCCCGGGTCCCCAGAGAGCAGCGCCGGCCGAGCTGGAACTACAGCCTCAATCCCCCCACAGGCAAGTCCCAGGCTCAGACCTCACACACAGATCCTGCAGCCTTAATCCCCACAGGCAAGACCCAGGCCCGGATCTCACACCGAGATCCTGCAGTCCCAGCCCCCACAAGCAAGTCCCAGGCCCGGATCACACAGAGACCCTGAAGCTCCAACCCCCACAGGCAAGCAGCCCTGCACAGAGGGGCCCAAGGGGGGGTGGGGATTGAGCCAGCGGTGCGCTGCGGGAGGGGTGCTGAGGGATCCAGGGGCCGGCGGTTCAGAAGGGCCCCGCAGAGGAGCTGGTAGCGTCGGTCGGCGGCCATGGCAGCCGCAGGGGAGGCAGCTACGGAGGCCGCGGGGGGCGCGGCAAGTCAGGTGGCAGCGGAGGGGAGCGGAGGCTGCGACGGCGGAGGGCATTCGGAGCGGCGGAGAAGAAGATGGCGGCGGCATCGTGTCGGAGCTGCAGACCATCAAAGATGGCGGCGCCCAAGGAGAAGCCTCGTGGAATCCTCCTGCATCAAAGATGGCGCCTTAAAGAGGCAATACACCCGGGAGTCTTAAAAGGGCCTTACAAAGAGGTGGTCCCCACAAAGGACTTCTGTTTGGCAGAGCGAGTCTAAAATGAGCTATGTTAATGTGAGATAGTGAATTTATAATAAGATTTACTTTTTTTATGCTGAATGGCCACTGTATTTGTGTAAAATAATGGATGAAGTACAATTAATGATAACGGTTAACAAGGAAATCAAGGTTCCGCTACCAGTCAATAACCAGTTAATGTACCAGATAATATGTACCATACTAACGCACTGTCTATGCCCACCTGCCTTCCGTTGGACAAGTGTGATGTTATGTAATGATGTGTGTATCGTTGTCCTGCGTCCAGGTGGGGGGGGAAGGTGATGTTATATAATGATGTGTGTATCGTCCCAGTACCTTAAATGTAATGTAAGTACTATGCCACACCACAGAGGGCGCTGCGGTGGGAAACCCTGGTAGTACCTGTAACAAGGACTATATAAGGGTGACCACCACACCTGGGAGGCACCCTGGAGCTGAACAATAAAGGACGAAGGTCACAACAGTTAGACTTACACCAGACCGTGTGGAGTCAGTGATTTGTGTGCTACATACACCACAGCGGCAATGCTCAGAGCCACCTGAAGTGCAAACGCAGTATCAGGAAGATCAGCAGGTAGCTGCGGGTGAAGAGGAAGAGCAAGGGTTGTCAGCTGCCAGTGCTATATGGCAGTCAATCATTGATGACTGCTTCAGCTGAATCATCCCTCCTCCCTGCATCAACAGTCCCTCTTACAGTGTTTTCACCCAGTCCTCATACCATCCAGATGAATATCCTCAAACTGTACACGTGCATGCGTATTGTATGGACATCACTAGGCACGGTCAAAGAAACACTAATGCAAATAAACTGTGCACAACAACAAATTGATTCGGAACGGTTAATTTAAGAATAGTGAACAAACAAGTTTGAAAGCTAAATATGCCGCGGTGGATGAGCTCGAGGGGCTCTAACCTTAGAGGGGCCGGATGCAGAATCTTGGCAATGGTCGGGGCAGTCTGGCCCAGCTACCTGTCTGGCACCAACACAGGCACTATTTGAGGGGCTGGCAGGGATCAGGCATGTTCTCATTCTGAGAAAGGACAGCAGGTGCCTCTCCCATGGCACCACTGTCACTATCATGGGGCTGTGCCTCCACACTACCACTGCTCTGCACGAGAACAGAGTTCAGGAGCGATGCTCTTAACAACAACAGCTTGTATTTATATAGCGCCTTTAACATAGTAAAATGTCCCAAGGCGTTTCATAGGAGTGTTATAAGACAAAAGAAAAAATAATTGACACTGAGCCACATAAGAAGAAATTACGGTAGATGAAGAGGTACATAAGAACATTAGGAACAGGAGTAGGCCATCTAGCCCCTCGAGCCTGCTCTGCCATTCAACAAGAGCATGCTGATCTGACCGTGGACTCAGCTCCACTTACCCGCCCGCTCCCCTTAACCCAAGGTAGGTTTTAAGGAGCATCTTAAAAGAGGAAAGAGAGGTAGAGAGGCGGAAAGGTTTAGGGAGGAAGTTCCAGAGCTTAGGGCCCAGGCAGCTGAAGGCACGGCCACCGATGGTTGAGCAGTTATAATCAGGGATGCTCAAGATGGCAGAATTTGAGGAGCGCAGATTTCTTGGGGGGTTGTGAGGCTGAAGGAGATGACAGAGATAGGGAGGGGCGAGGCCATGGAGGGATTTGTAAACAAGGAGAGAATTTTGAAATAGAGGCGCTGCTTAACCAGGAGCCAATGTAGGTCAGCGAGCACATGGGTGATGGGTGAACAGGACTTGGTGCGAGTTAGGACTCGGGCTGCCGAGTTTTGGATGACCTCAAGTTTTCATAAGGTAGAATGTGGGAGGCCAGCCAGAAGTGCATTAGAGTAGTCAAGTCTAGAGGTAACAAAGGCATGAATGAGGGTTTCAACAGATGAGCTGAGACAGGGGTGGAGACAGGCTATGTGGAGGTGGAAATAGGTGGTTTTAGTTATGTTGCGGATAAGTGGTCGGAAGCTCATTTCAGGGTCAAATATGACAACAAGGTTGAACACAGTCTGGTTCAAACTCAGACAGATACGAGGGAGAGGGATGGGCTAGGGAAAGGAATTGGTGGCGGGGACCAAAGACAGATTATCTGGTCGTTATCACATTGCTGTTTGTGGGAGTTTGCTGTGTGCAATTTGGCTGCTGCATTTCCCACATTACAACAGTGACTACATTTCAAAAGTACTTCATTGGCTATAAAGCGCTTTGAGACGTCCGATGGTCATGAAAGACGCTATATAAATGTAAGTCTTTCTTTAAGGTTCAATCAAATCCTAACACCCTCTGAAGACTCCCCTGCTTCCTTGTCAGATTATAATTTTTTTAATTCATTGGGCATTGCTGGCAAGGCTGGGATTTATGGCCCATCTCGAGTTGCCCCTGAGAAGATGGTGGTGGTGAGCCTTCTTCTTGAACCGCGACAGTCCAAGTTCTGAAGGTGCTCCCACAATATAAAGAGCTAAAAATACTTGGTGTAGAATTTTCGGGGAGTCCGCTGTAACTTCAGCAGACTCCCCGAAAAGCATGGTAAATGGCTGTTTTTGTTTATCCATTCCTGGGATTTTGGCGTCGCTGGCAAGGCCAACGTTTATTGCCCATCCCTAATTGCCTTCAGAAGGTGAGAACTGCCTTCTTGAACCGCTGTAGTCCGTGTGGTGAAGGTACTCCACAATGTTGTTAGGGAGGGTGTTCCAGGATGTTGACCCAGCGATGATGAAGGAACGGTGATATATTTCCAAGTCAGGATGGTGTGTGACCTGAAGCCGATTTTGGAGGTGGTGTATGTCATGTATTCAACCAGCATTGTAACCCATGTATAAACTGACCTAAGTTGTACACCGTGAGAACACTGACCACTAGGTGGGAGACACTCCTAACCTGGACCTTCAGGTATAAAAGGGGAAGCTCCACCCACCTTCATCACTTGAGTGCTAAGGAATAAAGGACAGGTCACAGACTGATCTTCTCTCAAGCATGGGCCTCATGTGCATTTATACTGTGTAGTAAGGACGTATCAATGGCGACAAGAAACTGGGATTTAAACCACGCGAGCATGGCCACTAGCAGAACAGACGAGAGGTACTGTGTTAAGGAATGGTTGGGACAGAGATTCAACATTGTTAATGCAGCATACAGTTTTCCAGGCAGACAAGGGCAGTCAGGCATGCCCCAACATGTAGTCGAACCCAGAGGGGGAGTTCGACAGAGACAATGGCAAGCTGAACAGCGATTCACGCCATTGCAAGGGACAATGCGGCCAGTAATGGGGCCATCAACACCTATTAATGGTGCACTCAAGGACAATAACAGGGGCAGTCAGGGACGATCGACTAGCAAGGGACCTTTTGTTTCAAACCGCAACTCATGCTGGAGGCGTGGAGGCATACATTCAGCCGGAGTTTGCAGAGATGAGCAAAATACCTGCAGAAATTGCAGAAATGGACACGGGGGGAAATCGCTGGAAGCTGAAGTTCAGCGAGTTCATGTGGAGCACGTATACAGTTCATACACCAGGACGCCACCGATAATGATGAAAGTGCTCCTCAATGGCATCCCAGTATCAATGGAGTTAGACACGGGTGCCAGCCAGTCCCTGATGGGTATCAAACAGTTCGAAAAGTTGTGGGCATCCAAGGCCAGGAGGCCAAAATTATCGCCGATTGACGCACAGCTACGGACTTACACAAAGCAGATCATTCCGGTGCTAGGCAGCGCCACGGTAGTCGTGACCCACAAAGATTCGGAGAACAGGTTGCCACTCTGGGTTGTTCCCAGGGGATGGTCCCGCACTACTGGGGAGGAGTTGGCTTGCTGTCATGAACTGGAAATGGGGCGATGTCAATGCAATTTCCTCTGTGGAGCGAGTATCATGCTCACAGGTCCTGGACAAATTTGACTCATTATTTCAACCCGGCATGGGCACTTTCATGGGGGCCAAGGTAGTGATTCAGATAAACCCGGACACCAGACCAGTACACCACAAGGCCAGAGCGATGCCGTACGTGATGCGGGAAAAGATAGAAGGCGAATTGGACCACCTGTTGAGGGAAGGCATCATCTCGCCAGTCGAATTCAGTGACTGGGCGAGCCCGATTGTGCCGGTGCTCAAGGCAGATGGGTCGGTCAGGATATGTGGCGATTACAAGGCCACCATCAATCGGGTGTCACTCTAAGACCAGTACCCGCTACCGAGAGCGGAGGACCTCTTTGCGACGCTATCCGGTGGCAAACTTTTTTCAAAATTGGACCTGACCTCAGCTTACATGACCCAGGAGCTGGCGAGTGAGTCGAAGAAGCTGACCACCATCACGACACACAAGGGGTTGTTTGAGTACAACAGATGTCCGTTCGGGATTCGCTCGGCCGCTGCGATCTTCCAACGAAATATGGAAAGCCTCCTCATGTCGATTCCAGGGACGGTGGTTTTTCAGGACGACATCCTCATCACGGGTTACGATACTGAAGAACACCTCCACAACCTGGAGGAGGTGCTACGCAGACTGGACCGGGAAGGTCTGCGACTGAAAAAGGCGAAGTGCGTCTTCCTAGCTCCAGAGGTAGAATTCCTGGGGATGAGGGTAGCAGCAGACGGGATCAGCCCTACTGCATCCAAGACGGAAGCGATCCAGAGAGCACCCAGACCCCGTAACACGATGGAGCTGCGTTCATTCCTGGGGCTCCTGAACTATTTTGATAACTTTCTTCCCAAATTGAGCACGCTGTTAGAGCCGCTACACGTGCTCCTATGCAAAGGTCGCGAATGGGTCTGGGGGGTCAGCCAGGAAAGGGCTTTTAATAGAGCACGCAATTTGTTATGTTCCAACAATCTGTTAACGCTATATGACCCATGTAAGAAACTTGTGTTAACGTGCGATGCGTCGTCCTATGGTGTCGGGTGTGTGTTGCAGCATGTCAATGCCAAGGGTCAGTTACAGCCGGTAGCTTATGCCTCCAGGAGTCTGTCCCAGGCAAAAAGGGGCTACGGGATGGTAGAAAAGGAGGCGCTCGCATGTGTATATGTGGTAAAGAAAATGCACCAGTATCTGTTTGGCAGGAAATTTGAGCTGGAGACAGATCACAAACCCCTAACGTCTCTTTTGGCCGATAACAAGGCCATAAATGCAAACGCATCGGCCCGCATACAGAGGTGGGCACTCACGTTAGTTGCCTACGACTACACAATTCAGCACAGACCGGGCACCGAAAACTGCGCCGATGCACTCAGCAGACTCCCACTAGCCACCACTGAGGGGGCTACCGAGCATGGTGTTGAGATGGTCATGGCTGTTGAAGCTTTCGGAAGCGAAGGCTCACCCGTGACAGCCTGTCAGATTAAAGTCTGGACAAATAGAGACCCGCTATTGTTTCTAGTCAAGAAATGTGTCCTGAATGGGGACTGGGCAGCCACGTACGGGGCATGCCCTGAGAAATTTAAACCATTTCACAGGCGCAAGGATGAACTCTCGATTCAGGCCGATTGCCTACTGTGGGGAAACTGCGTAGTCATGCCCCAGATGGGCAGAGAGGTGTTCATCAAAGAACTCCACAATGGGCACCCGGGCATTGTCACGATGAAGGCAATTGCGAGGTCACACGTTTGGTGGCCAGGGATAGACGCAGATCTGGAATTTTGTGTTCGCAGGTGCAACACGTGTGCCCAGCTGGGCCATGCGCCCAGGGAAGCCCCCCTTAGCCCCTGGCCATGGCCCGCCAAGCCTTGGTCACGCATCCATGTGGACTACGCAGGTCCTTTCATGGGGAAAATGTTTTTGGTTGTAGTAGACGCCTACTCCAAATGGATCGAGTGTGACATTTTAAATTCAAGCACATCCTCTGCCACGGTAGAAAGTCTACGGGCAATGTTCGCCGCCCACGGTCTATCGGACATCTTGGTCAGCGACAATGGCCTTGCTTCACAAGCACTAAATTCCAGGACTTCATGGCAGGCAATGGAATTAACCATGTTAGAACGGCACCGTTCAAGCCGGCCTCAAACAGCCAGGCAGAACGAGCAGTGCAGATAATCAAACAGGGGATGCTCAGATTCCAAGGGGGTTCCCTACAAACCCGCTTATCACGCCTCCTGTTGGCCTATAGATCCCGACCACACTCGCTCACAGGGGTTCCACCCGCAGAGCTACTAATGAAAAGGATGCTCAAAACCCGATTATCCCTTATACACCCCACCATGAAAGAAATTGTCGAGAGCAGGCGCCAGTCACAATATCACTACCATGACAGGAATGCGAGGGCGCGATGTATTGATGTAAATGATCCTGTTTTTGTCCTCAACTACGCTGCAGGGCCCAAATGGCTCGCAGGCACTGTGGTTGCCAAAGAGGGAAATAGGATTCTGGTAGTTAAACTTACCAATGGACAAATCTGCTGCAAACATGTGGATCAAACAAAAAGGAGGTTCAGCAACCCCATAGAAGAAGCAGAGGAAGAACACGATATAGAGTTCACTCCACCACAGGTGACCGAACACCGGAACCAAAGGGAGGAGAGCCCAGTCACTGTGGGCAGTCCGGACAGGCCTGAGGCACTGCAAACAGCAGACACTCAGGCCAGCGCCCAACAACTGGAGCCCCAACTCAGGCGCTCTACAAGTGAGCGTAAACCACCAGAGAGACTCAACCTGTGATCCCAATAAGACTTTGCGGGGGGAGGTGATGTCATGTATTCAACCAGCATTGTAACCCATGTATAAACTGACCTAAGTTGTACACCGTGAGAACACTGACCACTAGGTGGGAGACACTCCTAACCTGGACCTTCAGGTATAAAAGGGGAAGCTCCACCCACCTTCATCACTTGAGTGCTAAGGAATAAAGGACAGGTCACAGACTGACCTTCTCTCAAGCATGGGCCTCGTGTGCATTTATACTGTGTAGTAAGGATGTATCAGTGGTAGTGCTACCTCTAGGCTCTCTTGTCTGCCTGGTGTGACGCGTGTGTGTCCTCTGCAACCTGAATCCCTCCTCGGTTCATCTGGTGGAAGTTCCCAAGCTCTTGGTCGATTGCCTCTACAACCTAAGTGCCTGTGAGACCCATTCTTATACCCTTACTCTCATTCAAAACCTATGGAGTCCTCCTGAGCCAATCACTGGCCTTCACCCCAAACCCAAAATCCAATCATAATGATGCCATGTCCGCAGCATTTTGGCTTAAGCAGGTTCAAGTCTTGTAGCACCCTTACATCATCTGTTGAGCATCAAGACTCATATCTCATCATCATCATAGGCAGTCCCTCAAAATCAAGAAAGACTTGCTTCCACTCCAAAAGTGAGTTCTCATGTGACTGAACAGTCCAATAAGGGAATTACAGTCTTTGTCACAGGTGGGACAGACAGTCATTGAAGGAAAGGGTGGATGGGACGGGTTTGCCGCACGCTCCTTCCGCTGCCTGCGCTTGTTTTCTGCATAATCTCAGCGACGAGACTCCCAGGTGCCGGTGGGGATATTACATTTTATCAAGGAGGCTTTGAGGGTGTCCTTGAAATGTTTCCTCTGCCCACCTTGGGCTCGCTTGTCGTGTAGGAATTCCGAGTCGAGCATTTGCTTTGAGAGTCTTGTCAGGAATGCGAACAATGTGGCCCGCCCAACGGAGCTGGTCGAGTGTGGTCAGTGCTCCGATGCTGGGGATGTTGGCCTGATCAAGGAAACTAACGTTGGTGCATCTGTCCTCCCAGGGGATTTGCAGCATCTTGCGGAGACATCGTTGGTGGTATTTCTCCAGTGATTTGAGGTGTCTACTGTATATGGTCCACGTCTCTGAGCCATATAGGAGGGTGGGCATCACTACAGCCCTGTAGACCATGAGTTTGGTGGCAGATTTGAGGGCCTGATCTTCGAACACTCTTTTCTTCAGGCGGCCGAAGACTGCACTGGCGCACTGGAGGCGGTGTTGAACCTCGTCATCGATGTCTGCCCTTGCTGATAATAGGCTCCTAAGATATGGAAAGTGGTCCACTTTGTCGAGGGCCGTGCCATGGATCTTGATGACTGGGAGGCAGTGCTGTGTGGTGGGATCAGGTTGGTGGAGGACGTTTGTCTTATGGATGTTTAGTGTAAGGCCCATGCTTTCGTACGCCTCAGTGAAGATGTTGACTATGGGGTGCAACGGCCACCCCACGTTAAAAGAACTCATGCACAGGCATCTTCCACCTTTCAATATGAAATCTGGGACTTGGAACGTCAGAACCCTCATGGACAATTCATATCTGGGGTAGTTATGGCAACACAAACAGTAAATGGCCCCATGTGTAGAATATGGCGGCCTTGCTGTTTGCCTATGTTTTTAATTCACTGCAGAGATCATAAGAGGCGGAGCGGGGAGATCGAGGTGGCCTACTTAAAGCCCAACTTTGTGGAGGCTTGGGAGTCGGCGAGAGGCGGAGCGGGGAGATCGAGGTGGCCTACTTAAAGCCCAACTTTGTGGAGGCTCGGGAGTCGGCGAGAGGCGGAGCGGGGAGATCGAGGCGGCCTACTTAAGGCCCAGCATCGTGGAGGCGTGCTTGTGCAGCTGCAGGGAGAAGGCAAAAAGAAGTAGAAAGAAATCGAAAGGTGACGTCACAGCCAAGGGGTAAGTGATTGGCTGGTGATTGGTAAGTAGCTTTTCTTTTTTCTTTTCTTTATCAGTAAGTAACCCTAAGCATTGCTGTTGCCAAATTAAGTTTATCTAAGGGTTAAGTCATGGCAGGAGAGCTCGGACATGTGTTATGCTTCTCCTGTAATATGTAGGCAGTCAAGGACGCTTCCGGCGTCCCTGACGATTACGCGTGCGGGAAGTGTATCCGCTTGCAGATCCTGACAGACCGCATTGCGGCACTGGAGCTGCGGGTGTATTCGCTCTGGAGCATCCACGATGCTGAGAATAATGTTAATAACACATTTAGTGAGTTGGTCTTACTGCAGGAAAAGGGTACACAGCCACATAGGGAATAGAAGACCAACAGGAAGAGCAGTGCAAGGAAGGTTGTGCCGGGATCCCCTGCAGTCATCCCCCTGAAAAACAGATATACTGCTTTGGGTACTGTTGAGGGGGATGACTCATCAGGGGAGGGCAGCAGCAGCCAAGTTCATGGCACCGTGGCTGGCTCTGCTGCACAGGAGGACAGGAAAAAGAGTGGGAGAGCGATAGGGATAGGGGATTCAATTGTAAGGGGAATAGATGGGCGTTTCTGCGACCGCAACCGAGACTCCAGGATGGTATGTTTCCTCCTTGCTGCAAGGGTCAAGGATGTCTCGGAGCGGGTGCAGGACATTCTGAAAAGGGAGGGTGAACAGCCAGTTGTCGTACCAACGATATAGGTAAAAAACGGGATGAGGTCCTACGAGATGAATTTAGGGAGCTAGAAGTTAAATTAAAAAGTAGGACCTCAAAAGTAGTAATCTCAGGATTGCTACCAGTGCCACTTGCTAGTCAGAGTAGGAATCGCAGGATAGCACAGATGAATGCGTGGCTTGAACAGTGGTGCAGAAGGGAGGGATTCAAATTCCTGGGTCATTGGAACCGGTTCTGGGGGAGGTGGGACCAATACAAACCAGACGGTCTGCACCTGGGCAAGACCGGAACCATTGTCCTAGGGGAAGTGTTTGCTAGTGTTGTTGGGGAGGAGTTAAACTAATATGGCAGGGGGATGGGAACCTATGCAGGGAGACAGAGGGAAATAAAATGGAGGCAGAAGCAAAAGGTAGAAAGGAGAATAGTAAAAGTGGAGGGCAGAGAAACCCAAGGCAAAAGACAAAAAGGGCCACATTACAGCAAAATTCTAAAGGAGCAAAGTGTGTTAAAAAGACAAGCCTGAAGGCTCTGTGCCTCAATGCGAGGAGTATTCAGAATAAGGTGGATGAATTAACTGCGCAGATAGCAGTTAATGGATATGATGTAATTGGCATCACGGAGACATGGCTCCAGGGTGACCAAGACTGGGAACTCAACATCCAAGGGTATTCAGCATTTAAGAAGGATAGACAGAAAGGAAAAGGAGGCGGGGTGGCGCTGCTGTTTAAAGAGGAAATTAATGCAATGATAAGGAGGGACATAAGCCTGGATGATGTGGAATTGGTATGGGTGGAGCTGCAGAATTCCAAAGGGCAGAAAACGCTAGTGGGAGTTGTGTACAGACCACCAAACAGTAGTAGTGAGGTTGGGGACAGCATCAAACAAGAAATAAGGGATGTGTGCAATAAAGGTACAGCAGTTATCATGTGCGTCTTTAATCTTCATATTGATTGGGCTAACCAAACTGGTAGCAATGCGGTGGAGGAGGATTTCCTGGAGTGTATTCGGGATGGTTTTCTAGACCAATATGTCGAGGAACCAACTAGAGAGCTGGCCATCCTAGACTGGGTGATTGATGTGTAATGAGAAGGGACTAATTGGCAATCTGGTTGTGCAAGGCCCCTTGGGGAAGAGTGACCATAATATGGTAGAATTCTTTATTAAGATGGAGAGTGACACAGTTAATTCGGAAACTAGGGTCCTGAACTTAAGGAAAGGTAACTTCGATGGTATGAGGCGTGAATTGGCGAGAATAGACTGGCAAAGGATACTTAAAGGGTTGACTGTGGATAGGCAATGGCAAACTTTTAAAGATCACATGGATGAACTTCAGCAATTGTACATCCCTGTCTGGAGTAAAAATAAAACGGGGAAGGTGGCTCAACCATGGCTAACAAGGGAAATTAAGGATAGTGTTAAAGCCAAGGAAGAGGCATATAATTTGGCTTGAAAAAGCAACAAACTTGAGGACTGCGAGTAATTTAGAATTCAACAGAGGAAGACTAAGGGTTTAATTAAGAGGGGGAAAATAGAGTATGAGAGGAAGTTTGCAGGGAACATAAAAACTGACTGCAAAATCTTCTATAAATATGTGAAGAGAAAAAGGTTAGTGAAGACAAACGTAGGACCCTTGCAGTCGGATTCAGGTGAAGTTATAATGGGGAACAAAGAAATGGCAGACTAATTGAACAAATACTTTGGTTCTGTCTTCACGAAAGAAGACACAGGTAACCTTCCGATTGTACTAGGGGAGTGTAGGTCTCGTAAGAAGGAGGAACTGAAGGATATCCTTATTAGGCGGGAAATTGTGTTAGGGAAATTGATGGGATTGAAGGCCGATAAATCCCCGGGGCCTGATAGTTTGCATCCCAGAGTACTTAAGGAAGTGGCCCTAGAAATAGTGGATGCATTGGTGATCATTTTCCAACAGTTTATTGACTCTGGATCAGTCCCTATGGGCTGGAGTGTAGCTAATGTAACACCCCTTTTTGAAAAAGGAGGGAGAGAGAAAACGGGTAATTATAGACCAGTTAGCCTGACATCAGTAGTGGGGAAAATGTTGGAATCAATCATTAAGGATGAAATAGCAGCACATTTGGAAAGCAGTGACAGGATAGGACCAAGTCAACATGTATTTATGCAAGGGAAATCATCCTTGACGAATCTTCTGGAATTTTTTGAGGATGTAACTAGCAGAGTGGACAAGGGAGAACCAGTGGATGTGGTGTATTTGGACTTTCAGAATGCTTTTGACAAGGTCCCGCACAAGAGATTGGTGTGCAAAATCAAAGCGCATGGTATTGGAGGTAATGTACTGACGTGGATAGAGAACTGGCTGGCAGACAGGAAGCAGAGAGTCGGGATAAACGGGTGCTTTTCAGAATGGTAGGCAGTGACTAGTGGAGTCAGGGCTCAGTGCTGGGACCCCAGCTCTTTACAATATACATTAACGATTTAGCTGAAGGAATTGAGTGTAATACCTCCAAGTTTGCAGATGACACTAACTGGTGGCGGTGTGAGCTGTGAGGAGGATGCTAAGAGGCTGCAGGGTGACTTGGACAGGTTAGGTAAGTGGGCAAATGCATGGCAGATGCAGTATAATGTGGATAAATGTGAGGTTATCCATTTTTGGGGGCAAAAACACGAAGGCAGAATATCATCTGGATGGAGACAGATTAGGAAAAGGGGAGGTGCAACGAGACCTAGGTGTCATGGTTCATCAGTCACTGAAAGTGGGCATGCAGGTACAGCAGGCGGTGAAGAAGGCAAATGGTATGTTGGCCTTCATAGCTAGGGGATTTGAATATAGGAGCAGGGAGGTCTTACTGCAGAAGTACAGGGCCTTGGTGAGGCCCCACCTGGAATATTGTGTACAGTTTTGGTCTCCTAACCTGAGGAAGGATGTTCTTGCTATTGAGAGAGTGCAGCGAAGGTTCACCAGACTGATTCCAGGGATGGCTGGACTGTCATATGAGAGACTGGATCAACTGGGCCTTTATTCACTGGAATTTAGAAGGATGAGAGGAGATCTCATAGAAACGTATAAGATTGTGACGGGACTGGACAGATTAGATGCGGGAAGAATGTTCCCGATGTTGGGGAAGTCCAGAACCAGGGGACATAATCTTAGGATAAGAGGTAGGCCATTTAGGACTGAGATGAGGAGAAACATCTTCACACGGAGAGATGTTAATCTGTGGAATTCCCTGCCGCAGAGAGTTGTTGATGCCAGATCATTGGATATATTCAAGAGGGAGTTAGATATGGCCCTTACGGCTAAAGGGATCAAGGGGTATGGAGAGAAAGCAGGAAAGGGGTACTGAGGGAATGATCAGCCATGATCTTATTGAATGGTGGTGCAGGCTCGAAGGGTCGAATGGCCTACTCCTGCACCTATTTTCTATGTTTCTATGTAACACAGTGGCAGCTACATATGACCTTGCTTCCAGGCTAGCTGCACTCTATTCAACCGTGCCAACCCTCTTTCTCATCCTATGCTGTCTGGTTACAGCTTACTCACTGACTTAATTATAAGCAACAGGATTAAATGTCATATATAATTCAGGTTATCATTGCATACAGTTGATGATTACACCACTCCCTTTTCTAGCTAACAATCTGTTTTTGTTATGTTGATTGAGGGATAAATATTGGCTCGGACTCTGGGGATAGTTCCCCTGTTCTTCTTCGAAATAGTGCCATGGGATCATTTACCTGCACTTCTGACAGTGCAGCACTCCTTCAGCCCTGCACTGCACTGGAGTGTCAGCCTAGATTTATGTACTCAAGGCTCTGGAGTGGGACTTGAACCCACAACCTTCTGATGCAGAGAGTGTGTCACCCACTGAGCCACAGCTGACACTCAAAGATTCTCATTTGAGGCACGCTTATTGCCAGAACTTGGAGTCGCGCCCACCTCAAAGTTACCCTCACAACGCACGTGCCCGGCTCACAACGCACGCGCACGCACACTCTCCTGCGTCGGGAGCGCGCGCACCGACAGCTGATTGGCTCTCCGGCCGGCGCGCGGGTGGGTCTGCAGCTGGCCAGCGCGCCCCTCCCCTCCCCCCCCGAGGGCAATGAGCTGCAAGACATGTTGTGAGAGCAAGGCTGCTGAACACAACTCTTCATCAGTGCAGCCAGCTCCAGAGCTACTTTACAGTAACTGCACAAGAATATTTAAACGAGTAAGAGAGATGATAAAAGCGTATGTGCAACTGGTTGTCATAGGTTAATGGTTAAAAGAAACGTTTCGTCTGCAACGGGCAATTCGATGTATTAGGCGCTGGAAGAAGAGATCAGATTCGCAAATAATTTTAAGCACGGTTGAATTTTTTTTGTGCATAAACCTTCTATTGTGCTAATGCAGAGACAGCAAATGCTCAGTCTTCAGATGGGTTTGCATTGTCCTGAAGTAAGTCACCTGAGTGTTGCTGGGGATTGCTTCCTGGAGTTGCGCGGGGAACAATGAGACTTTCACTGCATTCCTGCGGGCTGCACTTTTAAAGAGCGCACTCACCATTGTTTAGGAAATGGAAAGCACCACTTAAAAAAACTCGCCAAAACCCGCCAACTGAAAACAAAACTTCGTTTATTTACACGAGATAAAAAAAACATTTGGAACTATTATGAAGCTCTGTATTCGTGCTCAGATGAGAACTTTTAAAAGTAAAATGAGTTTTTATGAAACAATGCTGAATCCAACAGTCGCACTTAAGTAAAAGAGGATCATCTTGAGGCGCTATTGTCAGTTAGCTGAGTCAGGATGATGGGTGTGTTGCCGTGTCTGGTACTTGGATTTTTCACCTGCAATGTTGGCATGTGCGGTGCCCAGGGAGAGTTCTGCCACGGCTGGATTGACAGTGCTGGCAAATGGCACGAAGGCTTCCAGTGCCCCGAGGATTACGATACTGTGGACGCCACCATCTGCTGCGGCTCGTGTTCGCTGAGATATTGCTGTGCGGCTGCCGAGGCCAGGCTGGACCAGGGGCTCTGCACCAACCACAGGGACCAGCTCAGCCCA
Source organism: Pristiophorus japonicus (assembly GCF_044704955.1). Lineage (NCBI taxonomy): Eukaryota > Metazoa > Chordata > Chondrichthyes > Pristiophoridae > Pristiophorus > Pristiophorus japonicus. Next base: position 169,753,514 of record NC_091978.1, on the reverse strand, counting down.
AACTACTCCGCACGTAAGTGTCACCTCGGGAGACTTGGACCCGGGCCCTTATTCCAGAAGCATGTCTGTTGTTCGGACCATTTTATGTTGCCTAAATGAGTAACTGCTGCTCGGTGTTAAACAGATCGAATATGTTTACAATATAAAGCCATCGAACTTGATTGAAGCAAGATCAGTTAAAGAGACTTCTGCTGATAACAGCTATTGAAAACCATTAGTTACCTAAAATTAGCCCGAGTCAACTGGCCATGACAGCTCGCAGCAAAGTCAACACTGGTGTGTGCTGAAGCGAAACACAGAGCGTTAGCAGACCAGTGTTGGGGAAATGGGGATTTCACGAACTCTTAGTCACCGGATCAATTCGTTCTTATCCGCAGTAACAGAAAATAACACATTTATTCAAATATAGCACGCGTATCCTGGATTACATTTGGCATTTGTGGTCTCCGAAATATAAACTTATTTCTTTTCTCGGTTTATGAATGTTCCTGCAATACACGCGGGCTGCTTCCTGTCATTTCCAGTTAATCTCCCTCCGATTACTTTATTTCTGGTCAGTTTATATTCTGCACTTTTTCGCATTCAGCACTTTTTTCAGTTTCTGCATTTGCAGTTCTCTCCTTCAACAATTGCCATCTGTTTATTTTCAAACCGCATGTTATAATCTGTTTATTTGTGAATATTGTAGGTGTTTGCGACTCTACAAATCGCCAGGAGCATTGCCCCTGAACACACACTTGCCTGTGCTAAAGTGAATACAAACTGAATGTATTTATAGTTTGTATATAAAGTCTCCATTGAGGCTGGCTGCAGGATCTCGACAGCGGGTGGATATCTTCAAAATACTTGATGCATTTGGTTTTGGATTCCCCCTGGAGTTAAATTTCCAGGATCGGGGATAAATGAAGCCTATAGTTATTCCTAACCAACTTTCTGCTGCACATCAGCCTGGAACTCGCCAATCTACATTTTAGAACATGGGGCTGGAGTGGCGAGCTCTCTGCAGACAAACATTTTGTCTTGGGAAATTGTTCTTCAGACGCGTAGAAAATTCCAAGGGCTTTTAATACATTTTAGTTAATTAATTAAAATGTTGCCGCCATCCGCAATTTTCAGTCTATAATTTAAAGACAGTTAATAAAGTATTCGTTTCCAAACTAACATTCAAGTTCAACCGATCCATGCCAGACTTTGAAGATGTTTGCACAAGGCTTGGGGTGTCAAATTGAATAGATTTAATTTCGAGTAGATTGTATTGCAGCAGGAGATGGATGGGTCACCAGAAAAGGATAGTGTATCTAAGTGGTGCGCTAGCTTGAGATGTGAATTTTCAGTGAATCAGATGAACATGAAATTGCATTAGGCCCATGTATAAAGGGAAAGGTAAGCCAGGGTAAACGAGTGTCTCTATGACAGCTTCTGTGTTGATCACCTCAGAGATCCAGTCTCGTTTTGCATTCCTTCCTGATATCATATACCACCGCAATCCCCAGAACGTGACATTGATGGATCTCCTGGGATCTCCAGCACAGTTTCAAACTTTCTCAACTTTCTATTAGATTGACAAAGTTCAGCTCGGCCCAGCACACTATCAACTGAAATCTAATATCCGATACTAAGGGGAGGGATTAGCGCAGAGGAATTCACTCTCTGTGGGAAAACGTTTAAAAATGCATGGTGAATTCTTGGTTTAGAAACAGACTAAATGGCAGATACGGTCAAAATCCATAACTCATGTACAGCCTTCTAACTTCAGCTGGAAGGCGTGGATATAGTGGAAAAGTACATTTCAGCAGGATGGCATTTAGCTACAACAAGTCTGGTGGGTTATTAACTCAAGTAACGCCGCATCTCGCTTTATTACTGGATGCATTTCCAAAGAATTATTTCGGAAATAAAATTGCGCGCCGAGGAAGTGCTAAGGCTGAGGCCAAATACTCGAAGCAAACGAAATAAAGTGCAGATTCTGCAATTTTTCTTATTTGAAAATCATTTACATACACAGTAAACTATTTTTTTAAATTAAAGTTAAACACCATTATGTCAAATGCATCCGTTAAAATATGGAAGTTGCAATATAATGCGGGGAGCAGAGTCGCTGCTGATGGGGATTTGGAATCTGTAGAAGGACACTATCCTACACTGGGGCCACTTAACATTGTGATTTGAAACGTTTTTTTCGTTTTGTTTTTAAATATCTACGTATTGTGAAAGTATTTCAGGAGAAAGTATTTATTATAGGGAAATAAATATACGACTTTCTAAAAACGAGGAATGCAGGAACCGAGGTTTTTCATCCTCGGGATTTCTAGTTAACTACCCGCGGGAGCTGTCGGGGAACATTTCTTACAACCTCGTTTGAAAAATAGTCAATTGCACAGTAACTATTTTTAAAGAAAATTACATTATTGCTATTTGCCGCGGGTTCTCTAGTTTTACACTATCTGATTCTGCAGAGAATTGCAATCCAAGGAATCATTAAAACAAACTTGTATTCGAAGCATTTTTAACTTTTAAAAGTTTTTGCGATTTCCCTTTCCAAGTGTTGTTTCTGGAGAATTTAGCAATTTTAGGGATTTACGTCAACGATATTTAATGATATTAAATCAATGTAGCATTCCCTAATCCTTTAGTTGAAACATTTTCAGTAATAGATACATTTACAAAAACGGCGCGAACAAAATTGCTAAAACAATCATGTTTACAAGATACAAAGTATTAAATAGAATATCTAATGTATAAAACAAATATTAACCATTTAACACGATTTCAGGTGCAAAATGTAGATAAAGAAACGATGAGCACATGTTGTAAACAAGTACGAATGAATAAGGCAATTTAGTATAATTTAATTTACAAAAAAAGGTTGATAACATTTGATTGGTTTTGGAGATTTTGTTGAAGCAACATAAGTTGTGTAACTTCTGTTTACACTTAACCAGAGATACAGAATGTATTTTAGGCTCTCTCTACAGCTCACTTACTTCTAAAAATGATTCACGTGTCGTTGCCTGGAATATTTTCCAGGACAGATCTTTCTATACACAGTAAGAAGACACTGTCCATTGCACTGTGTTCTGATACTGACGAGTTAATAGAGCGGTGTCAGCTTTCAGACCATCAGCCAACTACCCTTTCTAACCCAACATTTTACATACAAAGATGTTTAAAAAAATATTTTAACGGTTCGGGTGCAGGGATTAGAGTTGTGCTCAACGGGGTATATGATTTGGTTAAATTGCTTTGCATGTTCCTTTTCTGTCAGACACTGGATTACCATTTCAAGTTCGTCTATCTGCTCGCTTGGCGTTGCCTGTTGTAGATTCTACATGTCCCCAGACCGAGTATTTATCTGGCACTTGCCTGCTCTATATTTAGGATCAATCTGTTTTTACTTTCGCTGTAATTTACCCTGTGACCCACAAATAGTTTTACGGTAGAATAATGCCCGGAAATTCAATACGAAGCGACGGATAGATTTCTCTTCACACCTTGTAATCTAACCGCTGTAGAAGAAAATTGGAACGTTTTGAAAACATTGTCAATTGCACAACTTATACAAAATATGTTCAACAACAAAGTCCCTTCACTGATGAGAAATGGTCAATTGAAATTCTTCTCGCCTGTACGCATTTATTCTCATTCATTAGACAATGAGGTAAGTAAATGCCATTTTATTAAATAAGTTGATGTTCACAGTGGTGGGCTCTGGATAGTAGGGATGCGTTAGTAGAGTCTGTAAACCGATGTTAATATAATACTGATCCAATACTGTTTAATCCATCTCTATAAATATAATTGGCATTTGGCTATGTTGATGATTACCCTGCAGTTTACATTTCCCATTCCCTAAGCAGGTTACTAATTCCATATTATTCTCTATTTCTCTGCAGAACCCATCTATGTGCCGTTTCTCATTGTTGGTTCCATATTTATTGCTTTCATCATCCTGGGTTCCCTGGTGGCAGTTTACTGCTGTACGTGCCTTAGACCCAAGCAACCAAATCCGCAGCCAATGCGATTCTCAATGCGGAGCCATCAGACAGAGACCATTCCCATGATCTCAACTTTTACAAACCTGAGGACCCCGTCCAGGCAATCGAGCACCGCGACCAGTTCCAGCTCCACTGGAGGCTCCATTCACAGATTCTCCATCAGCAGAACGGAGCCAGGACACGGCTGCCTCGTCCCATCCCCTCCACCAGCGTACAGCTCATCTGGTTGTCTGCAGGCCGGGCAGGCTCTGCATCTCAGCCAGGGCCAGGGATTCCTGGTACCCCAGCAGTACTTCACTTACACCCTGCAGCCAGAGCCATTCACAACGGGCAAAAGTTTCAACGATTTCACTCAGAACCGGTTGAAGACTCAAAGCACATCAGCGCAGAACGCCGAAAAAGTGACATACAGCAAGGCAGGGCTATAGAGTGTATTTTGGAAAGCAATCACGTTTAATGATAGCAGCGACGTGAAGCAGTCCTCTCTCCCCTTTGGAAAGGGTCGTTTCGCATTTCCCCAGCCAGCGAGACAACCAGGAGCAGGATACTGTGCCAGAACTGCCTCCGTGCTAAACACGAGGGTGTAAGTTCATGTTCCCACACCCAGTAGACCTTTAGACCTCCAGATGAACTGGATATATGGCAATATTGATAGGCCTCCCTGGCTCTGCGCCGAGCTAAAGGTTATTTTGAGCTGTTCCTTGAATATGATCGTTTGGTCCAACTTTTTAAATTGTACTTTTTCATGCTAATTTTGACGCACTGTCACAATTCACAATGTATTTCCTTGCTCACAATTTACACATAAAATGGCTATTAAATTTGTCAGAATAATTTGACCCCCACCCAGTACCATAGGATTAACAAATACATTTAAGTCAACTTTGAACCAGCTACCTTTCACCTTGGATGTGGTGCCCATGGAAAGTGGCATATTTCCCCATATTGGCACTCTGCAATTTAGCGACCATAGGCAACTGGAAACCATCAAAGTCACACCCACTAGAATGAAGGTGTGAATTATGAAACTAATCCAAGTTACAAAAAACAAATATTTACAAATACACACACACACACACATATAATATATATTATATTATATATATATATATATATCGTTTTAAAAGATGAAAAGAACAATCTTTAGTCCCTGCAAGTTCAGCTTACTTATAATTTAAGTACCAGAGCTTTCCAGGGATAAATATTTATCATGGGATAACCGTGAAAAAAATCTGAGCACAGCCAACTCAAGGAAAAATTGATTTTTTAAAATTTGATCCTATACTTACATTTTTCCCTATTGAATACCTTACTTATCTATTGAAATTAAAAAATATTAATTTATAGAGGAAGCATCTGCAGCTGCTTAATTCTGACCCATCCTCCACATATCTCCAATACACCTAAATTACTAATTGTTTTGGTAATCACTTTTGCTACTTTAATTAAGTGACTAAACTAAATGTATAGTGGAAAAATATTGCATAGGAGTATTTTATAAAATGTTTATTCCAAAATTATGAATGTTAACTTAAAGATCTGAAATTAAAATTGTTTTAATAAAACATATTATACAAAATAGAATTGTAAACATGCCTTCTCTTTGATGCCCTATTTTTATTTTATGCTTGAGACTGGGTAAAAGGTATTGCAGGCTTTGGTTGGATAAACTCACACAGACCTCCTCTGATCTTAAACTCCACATTCCCTCAGCTACCAGTGGTTCAATATTAGTGCTAAGGAGTAGGATGTATCCACCCTAACTCAGCAGAGGTGGGATCATTTCCTTCTGCAGGAATGTAGAGCCCAGACTAAAATGGTTACCAAAGAGTTTTCTATCTTCTCACCTCAGGGAATATCTTGTTTGAAATGATCGCAACCTCAACTCTGAATGAGAAACCCTGATTAAGTGCACCAAATGACTGACATACTTCTTCTCGATCTTACCTATGGGCTAGTTTCCTCTCAAATCGCCCATATACCGCCCAGAAATACAAGTTTCGTCGAAAAAAACACATTTACAGTCATTACCGCCGGGCGGTATTCGATACTGTCCACCCATATTGGAAGTTATTATTAAGATCAGGTTACCACCAGACCTTAATACCGTCCTTAAAAAGCAGGCCTTACTGGATCTTAAGTAGGCGTTATGGACATAGATCTGACAGGTTTGGTTGATATTATACAGATCTTTATAGTTCTCCACAGTTTGATGTATTTTTAAATGGATTGTAGTATTTTCTAGTGTTAGGCAATAATATAAATGGTCTAATAAAGCCTTATTTACTCCTTTAGTCTCTCACTCATTAGCTAGGAGCTAAATTAAAACATAGGACCTCAAAAGTAGTAATCTCGGGATTGCTACCAGTGCCACGAGCTAGTCAGAGTAGGAATCGCAGGATAGCTCAGATGAATACATGGCTTGAGGAGTGGTGCAGAAGGGAGGGATTCAAATTCCTGGGGCATTGGAACCGGTTCTGGGGGAGATGGGACCAGTACAAACCGGACGGTCTGCACCTGGGCAGGACCGGAACCAATGTCCTAGGGGGAATGTTTGCTAGTGCTGTTGGGAGGGGGGGGGGCCTTAAACTAATACTGCAGGGGGTTGGGAACCAATGCAGGGAGACAGAGGGAAACAAAATGGAGACAAAAGCAAAAGACAGAAAGGAGATGAGTAAAAGTGGAGGGCAGAGAAACCCAAGGCAAAAAACAAAAAGGGCCACTGTACAGCAAAATTCTAAAGGGTCAAAGTGTAATAAAAAGGCAAGCATGAAAGCTCGGTGCCTCAATGCAAGCAGTATTCGGAACCCAGGAGAAGGCTCTGAGCTAGTTAGAGTGGGTGAGAGCTCAGATGAACAGGACCCCAAGAAACAATGCAAAAGGCAGGAGGCAACAGAGCAGAGTAGCACTGGGGTAAGTGTAAACCACAAGGTAATAGGAAGGGACAATATGTATGAATATAAAGGGGCTGCAGGAGGGGTCAAAACTAAAAATCATGGTTTAAAAACTAGTATTAAAACACTACCTAAATGCACGCAGAATTCGAAATAAAGTAAATGAGTCGACGGCACAAATCATTACAAATGGGTATGATTTGGTGGCCATTACAGAAACGTGGTTGCAGGGGGGGCCAAGACTGGGAATTAAACATACAGGGGTATCTGACAATTCGGAAAGATAGACAAGAAGGGAAAGGAGGTGGGATAGCTTTGTTAATAAAGGATATCAGGGCAGTTGTGAGAGACGATTTTGGCTCAAATGAACAAAATGTTGAATCACTGTGGGTGGAGATTAGAGATAGTAAGGGGAAAAAGTCACTGGTGCACGTAGTTTATAGGCCCCCAAATAATAACTTCACGGTGGGGCGGGCAATAATCAAGGGAATAATGGAGGCATGTGAAAAAGGAACGGCAGTAATCATGGGGGATTTTAACCTACATATCGATTGGTCAAATCAAATCGCACGGGGGTAGCCTTGAGGAGGAATTCATAGAATGCATACGGGATTGTTTCTTAGAACAGTATGTTACAGAACCTACAAGGGAGCAAGCTATCTTAGATCTGGTCCTGTGTAATGAGACAGGAATAATAAACGATCTCCTCGTAAAAGATCCTCTCGGAATGAGTGATCACAGTATGGTTGAATTTGTAATACAGATTGAGGATGAGGAAGTAGCGTCTCAAACGAGCGTACTATGCTTAAACAAAGGGGACTAGGGCAGAGTTGGCTAAAGTGAACTGGAAACACAGACTAAATGGCAGCACAGTTGAGGAACAGTGGAAGACTTTTAAGGAGCTCTTTCATAGTGCTCAACAAAAATATATTCCAGTGAAAAAGAAGGGCGGTAAGAGAAGGGATAACCAGCCGTGGATAACCAAGGAAATAAAGGAGAGTATCAAATTAAAAACCAATGCGTGTAAGGTGGCCAAGGTTAGTGGGAAACTAGAAGATTGGGAAAATTTTAAACGACAGCAAAGAATGACTAAGAAAGCAATAAAGAAAGGAAAGATAGATTACGAAAGTAAGCTTGTGCAAAACATAACAGATAGTAAAAGCTTTTACCGATATATAAAACGGAAAAGAGTGACTAAAGTAAATGTTGGTCCCTTAGAAGATGAGAAGGGGGATTTAATAATGGGAAATGTGGAAATGGCCGAGACCTTAAGCAATTATTTTGCTTCGGTCTTCACAGTGGAAGACATAAAAACCATGCCAAAAATTGCTGGTCACGGGAATGTGGGAAGGGAGGACCTTGAGGTAAATCACTATCACTAGGAGTAGTGCTGGACAGGCTAATGGGACTCAAGGTAGACAAGTCCCCTGGTCTGGATGAAATGCATCCCAGGGTATTAAAAGAGATGGCGGAAGTTATAGCAGATGCATTCGTTATAATCTACCAAAATTCTCTGGACTCTGGGGAGGTACCAGTGGATTGGAAAGCAGCTAATGTAACACCTCAGTTTAAAAAAGGGGGCAGACAAAAGGCAGGTAACTATAGGCCGGTTAGTTTAACATCTGTAGTGGGGAAAATGCTTGAAGCTATCATTAAGAAATAGCGGGACATCTAGATAGGAATAGTGCAATCAAGCAGACGCAGCATGGATTCATGAAGGGGAAATTATGTTTAACTAATTTACTAGAATTCTTTGAGGATATAACGAGCATGGTGGATAGAGGTGTACCGATGGATGTGGTGTATTACTGCAGAAGATAAAGGTACGCGGAGTCAGAGGAAATGTATTAGCATGGATAGAGAATTGGCTGGCTAACAGAAAACACGAGAGTCGGGATAAATGGGTCCTTTTCGGGTTGGAAATCGGTGGGGAGTGGTGTGTCACAGGGATTGGTGCTGGGACCACAACTGTTTACAATATACATAGATGACCTGGAAGAGGGGACAGAGTGTAGTGTAATAAAATTTGCAGATGACACAAAGATTAGTGGGAAAGCGGGTTGTGTAGAGGACACAGAGAGGCTGCAAAGAGATTTAGATAGGTTAAACGAATGGGCTAAAGTTTGGCAGATGGAATACAATGTCGGAAAATGTAAGGTCATCCACCTTGGGAAAAAAAAAAACAGTAAAAGGGAATATTATTTGAATGGGGAGAAATTACAACTTGCTGCGGTGCAGAGGGACCTGGGGTCCTTGTGCATGAATCCCCAAAAATTAGTTTGCAACTGCAGCAGGTAATCAGGAAGGCGAATGGAATGTTGGCCTTCATTGCGAGAGGGATGGAGTACAAAAGCAGGGAGGTCCTGCTGCAACTGTATAAGGTATTGGTGAGGCCGCACCTGGAGTACTGCGTGCAGTTTTGGTCACCTTACTTAAGGAAGGATATACTAGCTTTGGAGGGGGTACAGAGACGATTCACTAGGCTGATTCTGGAGATGAGAGGGTTACCTTATGATGATAGATTGAGTAGATTGGGTTTTTACTCGTTGGAGTTCAGAAGGATGAGGGGTGATCTTATAGAAACATTTAAAATAATTAAAGGGATAGACAAGATAGAGGCATAGAGGTTGTTTCCACTGGTCGGGGAGACTAGAACTAGGGGGAACAGCCTCAAAATACGGGGGAGCCAATTTAAAACCGAGTTGAGAAGGAATTTCTTCTCCCAGAGAGTTGTGAATCTGTGGAATTCTCTGCCCAAGGAAGCAGTTGAGGCTAGCTCATTGAATGTATTCGAATCACAGATAGATAGATTTTTAACCAATAAGGGAATTAAGGGTTACGGGGAGCAGAGGGTAAGTGGAGCTGAGTCCACGGCCAGATCAGCCATGATCTTGTTGAATGGCGGAGCAGGCTCGAGGGGCTAGATGGCCTATTCCTGTTCCTAATTCTTATGTTCTTAGTCTCACTCAGCCCCACCCAGTCTGTCTCACCCCTACCGTGATTTCACTCTCTTCTTTCCCCCACCCCCACAGCGATCTCAGGCCGGCAGTCTCTGGCCTCTCGTCGGTGCCTCTGAGCCTCAGAGGGTGCGCACAACTTGGGAGCCAAAGATTCCAGAGTCGATGAGCCTCCTCTACCGCCCGCTGCCCTTCGCTCCTGCACCGCTGCCGCCATGGAGCACCCGAAAAGCGCCGGAACCCGCACCAGCGGCATTCCGGAATACCGCTAAGGATCGGGTGGGGGCGATTTAAAAGGAAAATCCAGTCCACAGGATTTGGTCATCATCGACTCTTTGGAGCTCCTCAGCACAGAAGGACATTAATAAAAACAGCTAACAAAGGGAAATACCATAGCAACACCTGCCACCCAAGGAAGGTGCTACACACACACACATCAGAACCACTGTCTAATGTCTCTTTACCCGAATCTGCCAATTCCAAAGAACTTAGACACAGTATTCATAACACCGCTGATGAGAAGTACAATTACTTCAAAAAAAAACTATGTGCCAATGTGGTCAGACCAAACTGAGTCTCCATCAGATAACTGCAATTGCTGTGTAATAATTTCTCTCCATAAAGTTGTTGTGTGCAATTCTTAGGTCCCACCTAGAGTTAAAGAAATTGTACAAATCCAGAATGTGTGAACTTTAGCTCAAAGATTAGGAGGGAAGTGGGAATATTGTGTATATTTAGATTCCTGCTACTGTAAGGCTGCTTCTAGTACTGAAACATATTTAATGTGTCAGTTGCAGTTATGAAACCTTTTCCTGTTACTTACGCAGTACAGTAGTTAGTAATGCATTTTAAACAATCAAAGTTGCCTTCATGTCTGATTATAGGCTTCAGGGCTCAATATTGTAACTTACATTTTCAGCAGCTGTACCACAATGGTTTAGAAATGTTGGTGCTGAGCTGAGTTTAGGACAATGTGCCCCACGAGAAGTGCCTCAAGCACAGAACCCTCTGCCCTTTGTGCAATCTCTCGGTCAGTCTGTGCCAGCCAGTTTTGATGCATGAAGTCCAAGTACAGATTGGCTCTGACGAAGGCTCCTCGTTTCGAATTGTCGCCTTCATATAGAACTTGAATTCAAATCCGGGCCTATTAAACATGGAATCAATTGGGGAGCCTGGCCACATTTTGTACAGTGCAGGGGATTCTGATTAGTTCCACGGTGAATTTTAGTGGGTTATAGGTTTACTACTAGTTACAGGTACGATATCGGGGCATTGCAGCTATTGCTAGCAGTTACATAAAGACATACAATAACTCAGTATGTGTGTGTATATATTACTGTTGGAGGAATCGGAGTATTAACAGTATTATTAGTTATCAGTGCAACGTCAGTGAATTACTATGAGCTACTGGTAGAATCAAAGTTCCTCCCTGCGAAATCACTCCCTGATCTTCAGTTTCTCCCGCCCTCACTTTACCTTCTTTGCCTGGGCTCGGGTGATTTCCTGGTTCCAGGAACAACTACTGCTGGCAAAAAAACCACGAGCGAAGATACTCAACTCCAGGGACCCAATCGTTATAAGATAAATGCAATAATATTTGCAGAGATCACATAGATGATCAAATCTCCAGGAATGGCTCCAAACAGGGAACAGAATTGAAGCAAGTGGTGAGAGAGATCTGGGTGTTAAAGTGCATCACTCTCGAAATGTTCATCACCAATGCCATGCACAGGTCGAGAGGTTGTATTCACAGAACAATTTACTACAAAACAAACTACCATTTTGCCCTTGTACAAGATCTTGGTTAGAATACTGTATTCAGTTTTGATGATCTCACATGGTGGGGGATGTTGAGACTCTGGAAAGGGTGCAGAGGAGTGCCACTAGATGAATTCCCAGGTTAAAATATCTCAGTTACCCAGATCAGCTCAAAGAACTGGGACTGTATATTTTAGGAAAATGTCGACTTGATTTTAACATTTATAAAAGGGACTAGATTGAGTTTATGTGGACAAATTATTTCAACTGGATAGGTTAGGTGGACCAGGGGTTGCATTTAAAAGTTATGCAAGGGCAGAACTGGGTTGTTCTTTTTCCAGAGAATAGTGGACCCGTGGAACAGGTTGCCTGCTCGTGCAGTGAATGCTGATTCTCTGTATCCCTTCAAGCGAGAGCTGGACCTGTTTCTGGTTGGGGTGAAGATCATCTCACCTGTAATATAAATCCTGGGCTAGTTTTGGTCGTGTAAAGGGGTTGGACAGAAATTTTCTAGATTTGGCCTAGGTTTTTGCCTCTCCCAGATTTGAAAGGTGCGTCGGTACTCGGCGTGTGCGTATCGTAATGAATGCGGCATCACAACTCTATGGGACAGGCTAGATGGCATAGTCTGTCTTTTCCTGTCCATCATTTTAATATGTTCATTTGAGTACAAGTCCAGCAACATAACCACTGCACTACTGTACATGTTCCTGTAAGGTGGAATGTGTTAAAATATAGTACTACACCGAGAAGCTGAGATGATGTCACACAGTGAAAGCTAAGCTCCCGAAGTTTATCTATGTAATTTTAACTTCATAATGGTCCAAAAAATTGCTCTGACAGGCCAATGAATGGTGCCCACCCTTAGTTAGGCTTGCCCTTGCCTGTTTAACATCGACGATATTTTGCCTTGGAAGTGTGAGATGGAAACAGCGCAGTGCCCTCTACAGGCCATCTGGAATCCAAGTGAACAGGAAAAGGAACTGTGTATCTCTCTAACTAATCAGATTGAAGGATTCTGAAATTAACAGCAGAAAAACTGAAAAGGAAGTGTAATTTAGAATGAGTGAATTAAATGCCAAATCAAGTACAGAAAAAGAAATACAGGGAAAGAAAGGTTGGATTGAGAGAAAAGAAAAAAAAGTTAAAAAAAATCCAATTATAATAATTACATATTGGGCCGGATTTTGCAGTTGAAATATCTGTGAGGCTAACAGCGCTCACCATTATTTACGTGTAAATCGGACATAAACTTCCAGCGACTGCACAGTAAAATGCATAAATCGAAAGTTGCTGTCCAAGATGCCCCCCTCCTCCAGAAGCTGCGCGATAACGGTATTTTGCCGAGACTCACCATTGAATACATCAAACAGTGGGAAGTTGCTATACTTACTTGAGATATATGCAGTAAACCCACCAGAGTTAGGGCTTGTCCACTCCAGTCTAAGTACTCTTTTAACGGTCAGTCTTGAACTGCCAAACAACTACTCTGGCAGTGAAAATTTACTTTAACAAGTGTGGAGTTTCATTCCTTCAGATTTTACTTATTGTTGGAGATTTAAAAAAAAACATTTGAATAATTTTTAAAAAGTGCATGTCTTTTAATCTTTCTCTCAATCCAATCTTTCTTTCCTTCTAATTATTTTGCTTTCTGTACCCGATTTGATATTGAATTGAATATTCTAACTAACGCCTCCTAGTTCAGACTCTGCGCGGCTCATTAACAATTCTTCAATTTGATTGGTGAAGGAGATGCGCAGTTGCTTGTCCTGTTCATAAAGGTCCCAGATGGCCTGTCGAAGGCACTGTGCTTTTTCGATAGTTGGCTGTCTGGACCTTTCAGTGCAAAAAGTTCATAAAATGTCTATGGGCAAATGCAAATGGGACTGCTCGCTGGTGACCTCAAAATCCGGTTCTTTAGGTTATTTTGTACACAACAGACATGGCAGCATTCGGCAACAGATAGCAGCCGCCACGTATTCATTCTATGATTTTGCCAGAAGATAGCGTGACATGATTTGAACAGCACTAATCTCTGAAATGATTGATATAAACGTGCATATTTAATATTGCAATCTGATCCCGACCATTGTACAACAGTAGTTGCTTCTTTAGGCGCAAGTTTGAAATAATTTAGTTTACCTTAATCTTACATTTGATACTTGTATGTATGCCATAATTACCAGCATAGTTATAATCACAGAAATTGAAATACTGCAGGAGTCCATTTGTTCCACCACATTTGTGCTATTCAACACTTTGACTGGAGCTATTTACTGTAATCTCAGTTCCCCATATCTTTCTATATTCTTACTTTCCAATACGTTATTCAACTCCCTGTTAAATGATGTTTTAGTCTTTGCCTTAATTGATATTTGTGGTAAATAAAGCATTTAAAGTTCTAATAAACCTCTAAGAAAACATTTCTTCTAACTTCCTCCTCATTCTTAGTGATAATTCTCAGGCTCGGTCTCCTTGCAACCAATTCAACAGCCAGTGCAAACAATCTTTCACTGTATACCCTTTCAAAATTCTTTATTATATCCCCTTTTAACTATCCAGTCAAAAAAGTTCAATTTTCATGCTTTTCTTCACAGCTTGAATATCCTTCTTCTAATGGTTGTCTAGAACTGCATGTCCAACTGTGGTCTCAGCAAAGTTGTGTACAAATTCAACATCACTTCTTTGCTTTTATATTCAGTGCCCCCTATAATTAAAACCCAGAATCCAATGTGTCAATTTATAGTCTCTCTTCCTGCACTCCCAGCATTAAAGATCTATGTACCTGCACCCCCTGGATCTCTCTATTCCTTCACTCTTGGTGATCTTTACCATTTAGGGTACACTTTCTTCCCAAAATGTTCTACTTCGCAGTTCTTTGCGGTTTGAGCCACTATCTGTCCACACTTAAAGTTGGGTAAGAATCACAAATTATATTTTAAGATGGCTGTAGCATATTAAAATAAAACATGAACACATGAATGGTCAAGCTTTGTAAATTTAATTTTATTATGTGATCCTTATGACAATCAGAAGACATAACATTTAAGAGTTGCAATTGCCACCATGCAATTCACAAGAGTCAATGGCAAATTAGCAGAATAAAAAGAAAACAGTACTGAAGATTTACAACAAAATATAAAACAGTGCATTTCCTTACTGTGTTAAAACTAAACCTGAGAAATACAATGAACATTGAATGTGAAGGTCACCATTCATGCAGTGCAAAACCAAACTACAGAGAAATTTAATCAACATTCTGAAAGTCTGACAGAACAGTCCTGACACAATGTTCAGAATATATTTCATCTTTACACAACATTCAAACCAAATTCCACCATTAAATTAGACTGATTTTAAATACTATACAAGACTGGCAACAATGGAAGGCAAACTTTGTTTACTTATTACTAATGTAGTAAACATGCATTACAATTTTCATTTTACTTTGTTGTCACATAGAACAAACAATCTCCTTCTGAAATTTGATCTTAGTCATGTTCAATTAAAACGTATCGTAATATTTTCACATCTGTTTTTATTGTATGGTCTTAAGGCTAAGTAAAGCAAAGTACACATTCCATAGCCTATTCAGATACAGCCTTTCACAGAACCAAATGGATACTAACAAGTCAGTGTGAATTCCAAATGCACAAAATAATTTAAAGCCATTAGTCAGTTTATAGACAAAGATTTTCATTCCAAAATGGAGGACGTACACAATAATTGGCCAGGAAACACAATTACTTTGTCCACTGAAATCTGCTGCATGGTATTACCTTTCATTAATCTAAATCATTTGTCACTAACCTTGCATCAGAAGTGTAGCAAGATCAAAAAATTAGTCATGCACTAACAATGTACATGTAACACTTGACCTCATGCAGTTAGACAAGAATACAGACAGGACAACCAAACACACTACACAGTGCACCTCTCATAGGGGAGGATGACGACAGCTAAAAAACACCACAAAGTAATTATATACTTTGAAACATCCAGCTTTCTGACATTCATTCAACAATTTTATGACATAGAACATGTGGCACATAGAATGAGCATATGGACACAGTAAGCTGCAAGTCAAGAGATGATAGTAACTGGATTCTATTCTCAAATTGTGTATTTTAAGTTGTGTTTTGCTACTACTATTGAGTTTGTCATATTCTGCAACATTGGTTTGCTGCAAATTTTCAGAAATCACAGTAGTAGCAAAGTTTAATAAGTTACTTTTAGAAGATAGAACATTGCAAATTATGCTGCACTCGCATGTATTCCACTATTCTTGCCTTAGATCTCAGTTTTCTAAAATCTATTTTCATATCCAGTATTAAAAGTCAATAGATGTTCTGTAGCAAATGCTCAATGATAAAACTGGAGCATTAAGATACCCGTCACATTGTTTATGTGAAGTTTCTATAATAATGAAAGATTCACTAAAGCCAAGTTTTGAATGGAATTCTGCTAAATTTTTAGAATACGGGTTGTATTTTGCAGTTAAGGCAGTTTAATGCAAAAAAAAAAGCAACACACTAATGCACACTCCTGAATGAAGTCAAAACTTGAGGTCCTACATACAGGTCACATCCAGGTTACTGCTGTCAGATCTGCATAAAGTGCAACAGCCAGAGTTACACATAATACAGGTAAAGTAAATGTAATTCTACATGTACCAGGAAGGAAATTATTGATTTTGTAAAAATTACAGTTGTTTAACAATAACGTGAAACCAAACCATTTGCAATGATTCACCAGTACTGCTGAAATGAATCCTGCAAAGAGTGATTTTTCTTGAAGATCAGCTTGTAGAAATAAACAAATCTTAGCTATACATTCACCTCAAAAAAATGAGTGGAATTAAAAGCATCATGAATTGGCACATCTACACATGGAATTAAACAATATAGATAAAGTTAATGTAAAATAGGACTTGAGTTAACCCTATTAAGAGATGGTAGCCATGTAACAAAGTAATGATAACGACTTTTCTAAACCTTTATTTTACTCTTTAATCACAACAGCTTTTAGGCTTGTGGCAAAATGTGTGCGTGAAGAATGAGGGAAAAGCCTTCAATATAATTAACCATTTCAATGAGCACAAAAGATATAGTGAAATATTCTAGCCAGTAGGAATTATTTGTACTATTATTTTAAAATAGCAGCTGTACAAAAGTACTACTTTATACCGAAATGCTTTCCCCTGCACTCATTGTCCCATTTGCGATATAAAGCAGTGTAAAGCGCTGCTATTTTTGAAATTAAAAAATATTGAAACTATGTTTGTTGAATATCCATTAAAAAGTCACTAAATTCACAAGCATATACAGTAGGACATGTAGCCAGGCACAGAAAAGACAACACTGCTTCACTCTGAAAATTAATTTGAATATTAGGCAAAGAGAAAAGCATAATCAAGGCCATTGTTTAAGACACAAGTTCAGAAGCAAGTGCCAAGAAGGCAGTAGTCACATCTTTAAAATCAGTCAATGCATGTGCAAGTCACACTCCACAGAGTGAAGCAGGAAAGTTACAAAAAGGGACTTGAAATTTGCTCCATTCCTATGACAGTACACTGGAGAATAGGGCTGATGTCTAATTCTATCAACTGATGTGATTACATTACTGTTGACTAAAGCTCACGCAGAGTTTTAGTTTTGGCAAATAATGATAACCAGATGAGCAGCACCAGTATCATGTTTAATACTGCATTAATAAAACATATTGTAGCATTTTGAACAGTTTGCACTATTTTTTCAGTGACTTGAACATTAAAAAATACTCCAGGATTGTTGTGCTAGATTTATATATGTACAGCTTCACAACATAGGTACATCACTTTGGAGTATTGGAGTAAATATTTCCTCCAAAATCATTCAAAATGAGGAACCCACGAGATAATAAAAAGCATACTGCACAAGATTTTTTTTGAGCAATAGCAAACACCCACAGAACAGTAACAAAATTATTTTAAAAAGTTATCTGAAGGTTTAATTGTTATCTGAAATGAACAGGAACATTTAGGAAGTAGTACTCAATTGTAACACATATCTGCCCTGAAGACATTAAATGAATGCTCATACTGATCAGAGTTTAAATCAAAATATCACTCATGTTTATATATTTGCCATTTTAAAACAATCATGTGAAAAGATAGTCCATCAAAGAGACAAATTTCAAGTCCTGCCAATCCAGTTGTTAATGAATACTGTGTTGGCATTCTAACAGTGAGTTTATGCTAATGTAGATTTGCACAGTGTGTGTGTCTATTTAATACACAAGTGATTAGCACTTTCCCCCTTCATAAAACATACAAAACCAACTTATTCGTGCCTTTCCAAGATCTTTACAACAACATTTTTCATACTTGGATATCTCAGCTTTTGAAGTTTGATGTCCCATTCTCATTTAAAGTACTTGTTTGCAATCCATGTTCCTGTATTAGGTGTTTACCAGTCATCTTGTCTTTGTTTGGTGGTGTCATAGGCCCTGACCACTTCAGACTGGGACACAATGCCATTCTCATCTTGGGAGAAGGCATAACCGTCTATAAAAATAGAAATAAAGTGGCATATCATGCATAGTAACTCATTAAAGTACAAAAGAACGTTTTGTGATGCATCGTGTGTTATTGTCAATATATTATCAATAATTATAAAGCTGCTCCCGCAGTAGGCAACAAAGAAGCAGATGGCATATATTCAGAGAAGAAAAGTTGGAGCTTAGAGAAATGAATTCCATTTTCTTTCATGAAGGTTAGTAGACATGAAAATTGAATTGCAGGATTTCATTTAAAAGTTTGTGTATTTTAATTTACAATGCTTCAAATTTTCTGACGGTACTTTATAATATCTAGTTAACACAAAATGAAAAATAACATCTAGAAATGACCAGGAGCAGCTGTCCTTTTCCAGCCTTCAAAATCATCATGCTACAACTTCATTTTTTTAAAATAAAATGTACATGGATAAACCGTGAGATATAAGATTGTGAGGTACCAAATGTTTAAAGCAGAGATCTGCTAAAAGTGCAATAATTATGATGCCGACACCTTCCTCAGTAAGAGTGGGTTCATTTCTCAATGGCAGTGAATGGACCCCTACTAGCCAATACTTGTGATTAATCTCACCAGTTTTCAGCCAAACTGCTGGCTATGAACATTCACACACACAAAAAAAACAAATGTTGTTCCATCCACCTCAGCCATTGACAGATTTCCCCTGCGTCTGCCCAGGTCAGAAATGACAGAGGAATCCATAGCGTTACATATCTGCTTGTAAGAGGGTACTTCTATGGTCAGTGACTGTGAAAGGGAGGGGAGAAAACAGGAGCATAACAGAACCACATAAAGAGTTAACTCATAGCACAAGGATTTAATTATAATTACTAAACCCTGGGACAATGATTTGCAAAATGGAAACACTTGGGAGAAAGATACTTACGTAATGAGCTCTGCTGGGTCGAATCAGAACGGTGCAGATTGAAAGTGTTTTTCTTAAAAACATTCTTCAAGAGTTGAGCTCGCTCGCTTAAGCTTTTCAGGAGAGAGAATTAGAATTATTTGAAATGTTTTAGGACAAAGCCAATATTAATTCTCTTGCTGGTTGTGACTTGATGGAATATTTGTTAATGTCTTACATTCTGAACTTTATGCTGATTTGCCAGTTCTTCACCAAACAAGAAAAAAATGACACCATTTTATTTATCAAGTATCAGAATCAAGCCAGAGGACTGGGAGAAATTTAGAATTTAGCAGAGGAGGACCAAGGGGTTAATTAGGAGGGGGAAAATAAAGTATGAGAGTAAGCTTGCAGGGAACATAAAAACTGACTGCAAAAGCTTCTATAGATATGTGAAGAGAAAACGATTAGTGAAGACAAATGTAGGTAGGTCCCTTGCAGTTGCAATCAGGTGAATTTATAATGGAGAACAAAGAAGTGGCAGACCAATTGAACAAATACTTTGGTTCCGTCTTCACACAAATAACCTTCCGGAAATACTAGG
The DNA here is from genome assembly GCF_044704955.1 of Pristiophorus japonicus. Taxonomy (NCBI): domain Eukaryota; kingdom Metazoa; phylum Chordata; class Chondrichthyes; family Pristiophoridae; genus Pristiophorus; species Pristiophorus japonicus. The sequence goes on along the minus strand of NC_091978.1, from coordinate 169,733,909 downwards.
GGACCGAGGGTCTAGCGAGAAGGAGGAACTGAAGGAAATCCTTATTAGTCAGGAAATTGTGTTGGGGAAATTGATGGCACTGAAGGCCGATAAATCCCCAGGGCCTGATAGTCTGCATCCCAGAGTATTTAAGGAAGTGGCCCTAGAAATAATGGATGCATTGGTGATCATTTTCCAACATTCTATAGACTCATCAGTTCCTATGGATTGGAGGGTAGCTAATGTAACCCCACACTTTAAAAAAACGAGGGAGAGAAAACAGAGAATTATAGACTGGTTAGCCTGACATCGGTAGTGGGGAAAATGTTGGAATCAATTATAAAAGATGTAATAGCAGCGCATTTGGAAAGCAGTGACAGGATTGGTCCAAGTCAGCATAGATTTCTGAAAGGGAAATCATGCTTGACAAATCTTCTAGAATTTTTTGAGGATGTAACTAGTAGAGTGGACAAGGGAGAACCAGTGGATGTGGTATATTTGCACTTTCAAAAGGCTTTTGACAAGGTCCCACACAAGAGATTAGTGTGCAAAATTAAAGCACATGGTATTGGGGGTAATGTATTGAAGTGGATAGAGAACTGGTTGGCAGACAGGAAGAAAAGAGTAGGAATAAACGGGTCTTTTTCAGAATGGCAGGCAGTGACTAATGGGGTACCGCAAGGTTCAGTGCTGGGACCCCAGCTATTTACAATATACATTAATGATTTAGACAAAGGAATTGAATGTAATATCTCCAAGTTTGCAGATGACACTAAGCTGGGTGGCAGAGAGAGATGTGACGAGGATGCTAAGAGGCTGCAGAATGACTTGGATAGGTTACGTGAGTGGGCAAATGCATGGCAAAGCAATATAATGTAGATAAATGTGAGGTTATCCACTTTGGTGGCAAAAACAGGAAGGCAGAATATTATTTGAATGGTGACAGATTAGGAAAAGGAGAGGTGCAACGAGACCTGGGTGTCATGGTACATCAATCATTGAAAGTTGGCATGCAAGTACAGCAGGCGGTGAAGGTGGCAAATGGCATGTTGGCTTTCATAGCGAGAGGATTTGAGTATAGGAGCAGGGAGGTCTTACTGCAGTTGTATAGGGCCTTGGTGAGGCCACATCTTGAATTTGTGTACAGTTTTGTCTCCTAATCTGAGGAAGGACATTCTTGCTATTGAGGGAGTGCAGCAAAGGTTCACCAGACTTGATTCCTGGGATGGCAGGACTGACATATGAAGACAGACTGGATCAACTAGGCTTATATTCACTGGAATTTAGATGAATGAGAGGGGATCTCATAGAAACATATAAAATTAGATGCAGGAAGAATGTTCCCGATGTTGGGGAAGTCCAGAACCAGGGCTCACAGTCTAAAGGTAAGGGATAAGCCATTTAGGACAGAGATGAGGAGAAACTTCTTCACTCAGAACTGTGAAGCTGTGGAATTCTCCACCACAGAAAGTTGTTGAGGCCAGTTTGTTAGATATATTCAAAAGGGAGTTAGATGTGGCCCTTACAGCTAAAGGGATCAAGGGGTATGGAGAGAAAGCAGGAATGGAATACTAAAGTTGCAAAAATGATCAGCCATGATCATACTGAATGGTGGTGCAGGCTTGAAGGGCCAAATGGCCTAACTCCTGCACCTATTTTCTATGTTTTGTGTTTCTAAATATTAAATGTCTAAGCTCTACAACTATATATATATATAATATATATTATATATGTGTGGAAAATCACTTGTACACTTAAGCAAAGTACTAAGTTACAGTGCACGACCCTCTGTGCTGATATTGAATATGCTAAGTTCGCATTTCAATGTTTGAATGTTTAGGTTATGCTTCACTTTTGGATAAAGTGTAAATTAAAAGTTTTTTTAAAGTTCTTACACATTTCTTGTTTGAAGACTACAGAATGGACAACTCTTCCAACTCTCAGTGTTAAACAGTCACTGTGGGAATTACTGAGATGCAAGTTGGTAACACCATCAGGCAACACTGGCAAATCAGAGGGAAGCCGAACCTCAAAGGGTGCCATTTTATAAACAAGAGTCCATTTTTTGAACATATGGAATGAGTCAGTTGGAAACGAGAGAATTAAACAAATAAAGCGAATTACATAGGTATGAAGGGTGAATTAGCTGAGGTAGATTGGGAAATTAGATTAAAAGGTATGACGGTAGATAAGCAATGGATAGAGGACTGGTTAAGACAGGAGAGAGGGGGCAAGGATATGCGGGTCATTTTCAGGTTGGCATACTAACTAGTTGGGTGACGCAAGGTTCAGTGCTTAGGCCTCAGCTACTTATAATCTGTATTAATGATTTAGATAAAGGGACCCAGTGCAATGTATCCAAGTTTGCTGAGGATACAAAGCTAGGTGTGAAAGTGTGAGGAGTACACGAAGAGCCTGTAATATGATTAATTGAGTGGGCAATAAAGTGGCAGATGGAGTATAATGTGAGATTATTAACTTTGGTAGGAAGAATAGAAAAACAGAATTTTTTTAAAATGGTGAGAAACTATTAAGTGTTGGTGCTCAGAGATTTAGGTGTCCTCATGCTGGGAACACAGAAAGTTAGCTTGCATGTACAGCTAGCAATTAGGAAGGCAACTGGTATGTTGGCCTTTACTGCAAGGGGACTAGAGTATAAGAGTAAGAAAGTCTTACTGCAATTGTACAGGGCTTTGGTGAGATCACACATGGAGTACTGTGCACAATTTTGGTCTCCTTATTGGAGAAAGGCGTAACAAAGGTTCACTAAATTGATCCCTGGTATGAGAGGGTTGTCCTGTGAGGAGAGATTGAGCAGGTTGGGCCTATACTCTCTGGAGTTTTGAAGAATGAGAAATGATCTCATTGAAACATATAAGATTATGAGGGGGATTGACAGGGTAGATCAGAAGTGGTTTCCCCTGGCTGGAGAGTCTAGAACTGGGGAGCATAGGCCCCAAGTTTCCACATGATTTGCTCCTGATTTTTAGGAGCAACTGGTGTAGAATGGAGTATCTTAGAAATCGGAATTCTCGTCATTTAGTTTGCTCCAGTTCTAGTCAGTTAGAACAGTTTCACTTTGGAACAGAATTTTTTTTTCAAAAGGGGGCGTGTCCGGCCACTTACGCCTGTTTTCAAAGTTTCGTCAGTGAAAACTTACTCCAAACTAACTTAGAATGGAGTAAGTGAAGATTTTTGTACGCTGGAAAAAACCTTGTCTACACTTTAGAAAATCAGGCGTAGGTTACAAATCAGGTGTAGGGAATGGGGGGGGGGGGGGTGTTTAAAGGGAAGTTTACAAACATTAAACACTTCAGTTTTACAAATAAAGAGCCATCATCAATAATAAATGATAAATACATAAATAAATCAACCAATAAATCAATCAAAAAAAATTAAGAAGAAATAATTTAAAAAAAACCCAAAACATTTTCTACTTACCTACTGCAGCACCGGGAGCCCTCTAACAGCGTGCTGGGATGCCCCCCTCAGTGTGTCTCTGTCAGTGTCTCTATCTGCCTGTGTGTGTGTCTCATTCTCTGTGTCAGTGTCTGTGTTTGACAGCGAGGGATGGGGGAGAAGGGGGAGGGATGGGGGGGAAGGGGGGAGGGATGGGGGGGGGATAAGAGGGAGTGATGGGGGGGGAAAGGGGGAGTGATGAGGGGGGAAAAGGGGGAGGGATGGGGGGAAAGGAGATGGGGGGAAGGAGATGGGGGGGGGGGGAAGGAGATGGGGGGGGAAGGGAGATGGGAGGGAGGGAGGGAAGGGAGGGGGGGAGGGAAGGGAGGGGGGGAGGGAAGGGAGATGGAGATGTGGGGGGGGAAGGGAGATGGGGGGGGGGAAGGGAGATGGGGGGGGGAAGGGAGATGGGGGGGGGGAAGGGAGATGGGGGGGGGGAAGGGAGATGGGGGGGGGAAGGGAGATGGGGGGGGGGAAGGGAGATGGGGGGGGGAAGGGAGATGGGGGGGGAAGGGAGATGGGGGGGGAAGGGAGATGGGGGGGGGAAGGGAGATGGGGGGGGGGAAGGGAGATGGGGGGGGGGAAGGGAGATGGGGGGGGGAAGGGAGATGGGGGGGGGGAAGGGAGATGGGGGGGGGGGGGAAGGAGGAGATGGGGGGGAGGAAAGGAGATGGGGGGGAGGAAAGGAGATGGGGGGGAGGAAAGGAGATGGGGGGGGGGGAAGAGAAAGGAGATTTGGATGGGGGGGAAGGAGATTTGTGGGGGGGAGAGGAAGGAGATGGGGGGGGGGGGAAGGAGATGGGGGGGTGGAAGGAGATTAGGGGGGGGGAGGAGATTAGGGGGGGGGAGGAGATTGGGGGGGAGAAGGAGATTAGGGGGGGGAGAAGGAGATTAGGGGGGGGGGAGGAGATTAGGGGGGGGGAAGGAGATTAGGGGGGGGGGAGGAGATTAGGGGGGGGGAAGGAGATTAGGGGGGGGGAAGGAGATTAGGGGGGGGGAAGGAGATTAGGGGGGGAAGGAGATTAGGGGGGGGGGAGGAGATTGGGGGGGGGAAGGAGATTGGGGGGGGGAAGGAGATTGGGGGGGGGAAGGAGATTAGGGGGGGGAAAGGAGATTAGGGGGGGGGAAAGGAGATTAGGGGGGGGAAAGGAGATTAGGGGGGGGGAAAGGAGATTAGGGGGGGGGAAAGGAGATTAGGGGGGGGAGAAGGAGATTAGGGGGGGGGAGAAGGAGATTAGGGGGGGGGGAGAAGGAGATTAGGGGGGGGGAGAAGGAGATTAGGGGGGGGGGGAGAAGGAGATTAGGGGGGGGGGAGAAGGAGATTAGGGGGGGGGGGGGGGAAGGGGGAGGGAGGCTGAACAGGCCAGGCCCGAGACTTCGGGCAGGGCCCGTCCCCAGCATCAGATTTACAGGTAGGTGGCGTTGGGTTGGGTCGGGGGGTGGTGAGAGGGAGGTCGGTTCGGTTCGGGTCGGGGGGGGGGGGGCGGTGGGGGGAAAGCGGGTGTCGGGTCCGGTCCGGAAGCGGGAGTCGAGTTGGGTAGTCGGGTCGGGTCGGGAGGAAGCAGGAGCTGGCCGTGGAAGGAGCCTTATTCACGCAGCCCCAGTGAGGCCATTTGGCCAGGGCTAGGGGCTGCGTGCTTCGGGCCCCTCCCACACAGTTTCGGGCACCTGGAGCTACTGCGCGCGCATGTGCAGAGGTCGCGGCACTGTTTTCGGCGCAGGGACCTGGCTCCGCCCCCTACAGCTCCTGCTGCGCTGCGCCGAGGGCCAGAGGACCTGCAGGGAGGTGGAGAATCTGGAGGTTTTTTTTAGGCGCACTTTGTGGCGCGAAAAATGGGCGTCCAGGTCGGGACTGCGCCATTCTTGGCGCGGCTCGAAACTTGGGCCCATAGTCTCAGGATAAAGCTATTTAAGACAGATGAGGATGAATTTCTTCACTCAGACGGTTGTGAATTCTTGGAATTCTCTACCCCAAAGGGCTGTGGATGCTGAATCGTTAAGTACATTCAAGGCTGAGATAGATAATTTTTGGACTCTAGGGGAATCAAGGGATATGGGGATTGGGCAGAAAAGTGGAGCTGAGGTCGAAGATCAGCCATGATCTTATTAAATGGCGGAGCAGGCTCGAAGGGCCGTATGGCCGACTCCTGCTCCTAATTCTTATTTTCTTAAAAGGCCATTCACAACCCACTGGAGCACTTTTGAGCGAAGGTGGTCAGATTTTAAAAGGGCTGCAGACTGTGGGTTATTGGAGGTAGGCTGACCTGCCAGAACATTTACTGGTGCATCAGTGAGGGAGATTGTTTCAGTCAAGTCCTTGGGGATGAATTTAATCCCATGTCTTTAGAAGTTAAAAGGCATTGGACAATGTCATCTTGTCCACACATCTAGAGCTTATTCACTGCAATGTCTTTCCAGTGTATTTATTTTTGAAGAAAAAAATGAATTCTACACGTTTTGTCATGATTTTATATAATTTAATTACACCTTTTTCAAACTAAGTTTTTTTTTTTAAAAGATGATAAAACATTTGTGATGGGAAAAGTAGGAAAGGGAAAAATAAATTAAATAACAGAATTTTTTTTGGACCAAGTTATTCTACTATACTGGGACTATGAGGGTTGCACTTACATGAAGGATGATAACTGTGCTGTACGACTACAAGCAATGAAAACTGCAGATATTTAAAATATGGGTTCAATGGACAATCGCTGCCCTGGGCAGCTCTCTCAAATTATCTGCTACATACAATGTAATACAATGGATTTTTAAAATCTGTTAACAATTCAGCTCACTGGTCTAGTTGTGCTGCTGGATTGTCTCTCATGGGACAATGTTTAGAATTCAATTGCATGAAAAATAAGCTTTAGAACCAGTGAAGAAAAAAAATATATATGCAAGTGCAACTGCTAAAATGCTTTTTATGGAATATTTAGAGGTGTTTGGGTGAGCTTTAATAACTTTAAAAAATAAAATAAAAGTAAAGTTAAAATAATTCTGAAGGAATGGGGATAGAGGGAAGACAGCAAATTTTAACATTTAAATTGGAGACTGCATTTGCCTACATATATTCCTTGATAAAGGAATCAGGCTAAGTGGATTAAAACGATAAAATTATGAAGAAAAAGATGGGCAAGTTTAGAAACATAAATGTCGATTTAGTACATGATAAAAGCTGTGTCTAACATTTAAGATTCTTTGTTATGGTGATGTTGGTGCTTGTTCCAACATGAAGGTACGCGAGCTGAAAACATTAAAGAAGGCAAGCCCGAGAGGTCCAAGATTCTTGGAGTTGCCCACAATTTAAGGATTACATTTTTAATTTTGCTATTTCTATTTCTCAGTGACCTAAACCCATCACAGTACATTTGTTTTAAGTAAAACATTAAGTTACATCACTGATTTACAATTTCCCTGAACTTTTTTTTGTTTTTGAGTTACAAGGTTTGGATTAAATACATCTTCTCAAATGTACCATAAATATCTTTTTAAATCCACCTGTAAATAGAATAGATAACTAGATTTGCTTTTTACAAAATTAATGGCATTAAAGCCATTTAGATGACATTTCAATCTCATGTCTAGCTTAGCTGTTGTGGTAGAAAGTAATACCATCATGCTCCATGGGATTTAGTCTTACAACCGGGTGCTATCCTTTTTGATCGAATGGTCAATTATCTATGTTACTTGATGATGAAATTGGGTAGCTTTAAGTAAAATTTTATTATGGTGATCAAAAAAGGTGTAAATCTTTTGCTATCCAATTAGTCCCACTCCCCTGCTCTTTCCCCCATTGCTTCTAGCTATTTTAAAATGTAAAATCTGTTTGTCAAATGCCAAGTGCAGTGCAACATTAATGACATGGTGTTGTGTTAATAAAAATACTAGATAATTTCCCTAATTTAAATTCCTTGACTATACGTGCAGACTGTAGACAACTGAAAATAGTCTCCATGCAACTGTAGGCTAAACATCGTTTCATTTTCAGTAAAATAGTGTCATTTTAATTTGGAGAAACTATCAATCATGTAGTTATCAGACCATAGACCTGCTGAAGAAATAATAAATCTGACCTCTGAACTTCAGGTGTTTAAAGTCATTTAGATTCTAAAGAACAAATGTCATTGTTTTTCAGAAGTTCTGGTGAGATTGAAGGGAATTGGATAATACTCGTTTAACTGAGCAGACGTAGGATCTGTGAGTTAACTACTCACTCTTTTATACAAATCTTTTAAGATGTATTTCAATCCTCCTGGCTCTCCGATTCCTTGTTGAACAATAATCCAAATACTCCCGATCCACCACCACTCTCCTGTGTCTGGCTAAAGTTGTTCTCACCTTGAACAACTATTCTCAACTCCATTCACTTAATCTTGATAAAAGGTGTTGCTATGAGAACCTCCATGTTCCTGGTTGTGTCTTTTTGCAGAATACATGGAACATTCTTTGTTCCAATGCTACTTGAGTGCCCTCATGATCTTGTCTTCTTTTACATTGATGACACTGTTGCTGCTGCTTCTTGCTCTCTTTGTTCTTGGGAATTTCATTGACTACGGTTCCAATTTCTCATCCATTGTTTGTGGTCCACCTCAGAGTCTCGCCTTCCCTTCCCAGGGTTTCCCTCTCTCCATCTCCAGCAATGGGCTTTCCACCAACAATTATTACAAGCTCACCGACTCATATAACCATTTGAAATATATTTGTTCCCACTCTACAGTCTATCCTTTTTAGCGGTTTATCTGCCTCTGCTGTAGTGCTCCACACCAGAGACTCCGAAATATCCTTTTTATTTCCTCAACTAAAGTTTTCCCCTAGATACTGGTCGACAGGATACTCGACCATGTCCAACTCATTTTTCTGTTCTGTTCTCACAATTTCCTTCTTACAACAATGACAGGATTACCTACTAACCTATGTATTCTCCAGATCAGATTCTTCCATCTACAACATGATCCCTGCACCATGCACATCTTCCCCTCCTCTCTGTGCTTTCTGGGGTGGCTCTGTTCTGTCTGGGATACCAGATTCTTCATTCTTCCACCATCCCCCCCTCCAACTGGCCTTCCCCTGGTATCTCCATGTGCACTGCAACAGGTGCAACACTTGTTTAGTCACTTCCTCCCACACTATTGCCCCAGGAGCCAAACACTCCCATGAGAGACAGTAATTTAGGTGTACCTCCTCCAGTCTAATATACTGTGTTTGCCACTCATGGTGTGGTTTCCTATACACTGCGGAGACCAAATGTAGATTGGGTAATTACCTTGCTGAACATCTCTGTTGTGTCTGCAAACATGACCCCAACCTCCCTGTAGCTCGCGCTTTAATTACCCCTCTAATCTCTACATCTCCAGCCTTCTTTTTCTACCAATCAGGTTGAAAGCACAGTTTGGGACCTCTCATATTTCTCCTGGGCACTTTGCAGCCATCTGGTTTGAATAATATCTTTATTAACTTCAAACTTCAGCGATATCCCTACTTTCTTTACAGCAGGGTCACTGATGATGTGGGGTGGGATCTGATGATGTCTGGAGGAGGGAAGGTGGGTTGAAATTTTGGGTGTGGAGCTTTCATTGAAACATGATTCTAGCAGATGGGTCTGCGCTCAGGGCACTGATCTGTTTATCTCTTCAGAATTAACTCATCTACTGTACGTTTCCAGCTTTTTCCTATTTTAATTCCCAACCTCCTTCATTTTCATTGTAGTTATGCTTGCAACTCGCTTACATCCAAAATTCCAATCTTTTAAGGCACTTAACTGGTTTGTGCTCAGACTACTGGTTTGGGTGCAAATGCGGAGGAAACTCCAGACCCATTGTTTTTAATTTTCTAGTCCTATTAAATGCTCGTTTATTTTTCAGTTTTGATTTTTTTCTCCTTACTGATGCTATCTGATCGGTTGTGTATTTCAGCATTTTAAATATTTGTTTCAGATTTCCAGTTTTGCCTTTTTTTTTCATTTGTATCAGGGAGACTATACTTTTAAACAGCAAATTAAGAATTGTTTGGCTGATTTCCACTCGTGTAACTCAAAGAAACCTAGATACTAAGCTATTACAAAGCTGAATATTTCCTCAGAAATTAGAAAATTAAAAGTTACATTGTGTGCAAAATCACAGCTGTCTGAAGGTTTAACTTTCAATGCAAGCTGCATTTTCTATCTAGGATATTTTCAAAAGAAATAAAACATCTCAACGCTTTTGTTTTCTCCAGTGTTTTGTACTCGGGTTCCATACAATAGGATAATATTTTGCTCAAATATTGCAAAGCATTTGTTTTACTTGCAAACACACTACTGCTAATTATTATTATAAATGAAATCTTTATCATTTAGTAAATGAAAGCCTGACTAACATGGTGCACTCAAAGATGGTTTTATTTGCCTTTTCCATATCTGGGGACTTTGTTCAACCGTACTATCTTAAATGTTCTTGGTGTTATCAAGGATAGCCTATTCAGAATTGTATGTTAATCGATACTGCGCTTCAGCTGACATTGATGAACCATAGCTTACGATGTCAGTTGAACAATTAAAAAAAAAATACTCCCCATTCTCTTCAAATACCACCCCATCTCTAATCTTCATTTTGTTTGAAATATGTTGCTGCCTCACAGTCATAAGAACTCACCCACCCTTCCACATTCAGGGCTTCCAAATCAAGCTTTTGTCCTGCCCAAAGCACCAAGAGCTTAGTGATCAGTGTCACCATTGAGATTCTGTGTCCCTCTTCAACTCTCTGTTGCCTTTTTGTCTCATGCCCACATGCCACCTCTGGTGTAGTCCATAGTTACATGATTGACCTATTCGGTTTCATTATTTACATGCTATCCTCTTTGGCAACATTATTTAGTTGCTTGAGTTTGTTTTCACGTGTGCCACTTTATCCCTCTGCCTAATCGATCAACCCCAGGTCTGATGTCACTCTCTCCAACTGCTCATCTGCCCGGATAAGCCCATACTTCATCTGGGTCTGGAGTACTGGGTAAACTGAAACCATTCTCTTCACCATCCACAGACACCATTTCGTCTTGGACCTCAACTCAACCAGTCTGAATCCCCATCCGCCACACCCTTGGCAAACTCCATTGCTTCTCAGTTCCCCAGGGAATTGACTTTGAGATCCTTGTTGTCATCTTGAAATTCCTCCATTGTTTTGCTCCTCTCTACCTCCAATATCTCCTCCAGCTATCTCTTCAGGCATCCTATGCTTGTTTAACACTGGCCTAATCTCATTCTTCACTGTCTGATTCACCATTTATGGCCATTCTTTCAGTCATTAATCCTCCTGATTTTCAGAAACCTTCAGCATCTCTACTTTGTGATCTGGGATTCAAAAGCCCTAAAGATTCTTCTACTTTACCGTCCTCTCATCTCTCCTTATCCTCCTTCATTCTTCCTCTTACTCAGTATTCACTCAATACATAAGCACTCTTGAAACATCCCTCTGGACATGAGTTTTGCCACTGAAATTGGAGTTGAATCTCCGTGTTACTGCTCAGTAATACAGGTCTATCATGCAGGCCTATTCATTATCCTAGAGATTGCACCTAATTCTACATTTTTATGAACAAATAATATTGCATACTCCTGAGAGGATAGTGTTTTTAAAAAAATTACATTTAAACAGTAACCTTTTAAACTATTTGTAGTTTGTACCTTTTGCCATATACAGCTGCACCTGGATCCTGGAACTGGGCTTCCAACTCCTGAACCTCTTCCACCAGAGTTTTACATAAAGTTCTCTTCATGCTGAAAGTGAACATTAAATTAATTCTTGGGTGGACAGAAGTATTATAAAATTATACAATATATTAAAAAAAAATCAAATTCCTTGTGCACAGGTTCCCAGGGGGGAAAAAAAAATCAAATTTGGAAAAGCTTTTGCCCCTTAATCATATGGTACATCACAGGTTCTGTGGAATAGCATTTTCAATTATGCATCAAGTTGTAGAAGGTTTGATAAAATGGAAATTAAATCAAAATAGAAATAAATTTTACGTTGACTTACAAAAAAAATCAAAAGTTCTGCTGCTTGAGTAAATGTATAAAAGTAAATCAGTTTTAAGACAAAACTTTCGCACACAGTGTATCAAATAATATAGCAGGCAATGTGTAATTACAGCAGGAGTGTAGTGTAGGAAGGAATGCAGCAGGCACAGACTGACATGCTCAGAGACCATGACATCCTCTAAAGATGGTTTCTTGTTTATACAGTTTTGCCTTCTCCCATATTTCACACTTCATTTTCAGCAACTCAAAGCTATTTGTCTCTATCCCTTGGAATAAGTTACACATTTTCAGTTAAATCTTTTTTCAGTTTTCTACCTAGTACTTCAATTAATTAATGATTTACTTTTACAAAAGCCTTGTAACTAATTCAAACATTATTGTATGGGTTCACAATTTCCTGAAGTGAAGTAATGCACTTCAAAATATTCTCTGTCCCCACATTCTGTTCACTCCTGCTGCAAGTAACTGATGCCACTGTGTTAACTTTGAACAAAGTAATATTGTCATACTAACCTTTCAGCTTCTTTCTTCATACATATTAAAAAGTAAAAACATTGAATTCTTTTTCTTTCAAAAGTAAGAGTTTCACAAGGATTTGTACTTTTGTTTGTTATACATACACTTTGTAAATCACATCCCACAGAAGAGAAGTAATCGGGATGAAGAACAGGCCCATCCAAAAAACACCAGAGCTGAACAACATTGCAGCCTGCAGAAGTTCATAAAACAAATTTCACAGTATAAACAGTAGTAAATACATTTGCAACATCAAAAATTATTTTCAAAGTTGTACACTGATATTTCAAGGTTAATTGTAGCATACTTACTCCTAAACGTTATCTTGCTCGCTCAGGTTAGAATAATTCTAGGTGACTCAAATGTATGAGTAATTATCATCTGTATTAATATCCCTCCCCCAAGCCCAATTTTATTTTCTGCTCTCAAGACTCATACTGAAATATGGTTTCCTGGGAGCCTTTAGTCCTCCAGAACCTGACCATTTTTCATGTGAAAGCCTGCACAGCAAGTGTCAAATGGCTATTTGGTTATGGGAGAGGGAGGTTGTATCAATGCCAAGCCTGTCCTTTCCTTAGCAGACATCTATATTTTTCCAGCAGGAGCACTAGGGATTAGGAGCAGCAACCCTGGTTAATGTTTCCTAGCCCGGGATCACTTAAGCCAATTGTAACATCTCCACTAAATCATACAATCTGACAGCGGAGAAACAGACCATTCAGCTCAAAGAGTCCAATGTTTTCCGTCATGAGCTCCCTAATCCCACTACTAATTTCCAACCTATTGAATATTCCATTTTTTAAAAAATCAAAGCAATTACCAAATTCCCTTTAAAAAGGGAAACAAGCAACTGCTGCCCAGGCGGAGATCAATTAATTCAGTCTAGACCAGGGATTCAACCTGTGAACTGTGAACTGTCCATGGCTCAGTGCCACATCACATAGAAATTCCACTGCAAAGCTGCTTCCAAGAAGCTTGGTTTGCTTTTCCTATCTTCAACGGCTCTTAATTATATAAAGCCCAAGTCCTCCTAAGACCCAAGTGTTGCTTCCATATCTGGGAGGTTCCAACATCTCTCACATTCCTGACTTAAAAATAAGAGAAAACCTTACTTCCGACAGACAGTCCTTCTCTCACCATTGCAACCTCACTTGTTTCTCTTTATTTTATCAATAATACTTTGGCACTTGCTGTTCTGAACTCTCCTCCGCACCCCCCTCTGTTCTACATAAACTCCAAACATGCCAATCTAAATGCTCTTCCTCAATGTGTTGAGATTAAAATTCATCACATCATATCCTACAGAAAACCTAGTTTCCCAAGACCTCAAAATTATAAAATTCCTCACCTTTTAGTCTTTTTGGCCTACAATCTACAGGTTTATAAAACCCAAGTTGCACATTACTAAATCACTAATTCTGAACTTACTTCGTCTTTTTTCTTGCACTTTTCAATCTTGGTGGCACCATACACTTCATGGATCTAGCCTTTCACCTAGTTTCTCAATTAAAAATACCTTATGCAATGAACCATTGGGGAGGGAGATACAGAGATTACCCTGGCTGTTTTAAGTTACCATCAGTACATTCAAATAGCTTAACAACAATGATGACAATTTATCAAATACATTTTGCTGCTATGTCAGTATTTTGAGGGCTTGTGAGAAACAATTCAAAAGAATTTGAAAGAATACACATATAAAATAATTATGCCTGAAAATAATCAAATGAATAACTAGTGTAGCACACTAATCATGCAACTCATGTTGAACAACTCTTATGAGGAATCATGTAACTTCTTCGGTTGTATAAATTCTTCTGGCACAATAATGTGGTTTACAATCAGAGTTTATTTAAAAATATACATAAGTGATGTAAATGATTTTTGCAACTCAGTGATATACAAAAGATTTATACACGGAAGAATAGCAGAGTGCTCCGATTAGCAGAAAGGCCCAGAAACAAAGCTTCTCCTTGGAAATGCTTGCTAGACAGGTTTCACAAGATTGGACTAATATATTCAGAAGGGTGATTTTGAAACAGAAAAATGTTTATGAAATTATATAGGCTCTGAAATCCCGGTTCTGAGCTTCCCGCGGGCAGTTGCCTGAAAAGAGGAGAAAAGATGCGCACTTACCTTTAGCTCGGGCGCCCACCAGTGATTGTGGTTTTAGGCCTAAGAGGCATGCGTATCGGAGCGTGTGCACATCTGAACGGACATAGAACTGGAGCCACATGGGGCCTGGACACCCAATCAAGGTAAAGAATTTTCTCATTCATAATAATGGGAACTCCGTAAGTAGGAGTTTTCATTATTATGAATGAGACCCCCGCCCCCCCGAAACACTAATTTAAATATGTGACATGCTTTTTTTATTTAAGTTAATAAGTGTTTAAAAAAAAATGGGATTTTTTTTTTTAAAAGTTTTGTAATCATGGTTTAAAATACACTTACCTTAGTGGGCAGGGTTTCTAAACATAAAAATGTGTTTCTAAATTTTGTTTTTAGATGTTTTTTTTATATGTTTTACCAGGCACAAGAGTTTTACTGGGCAAATAGCGCAATCTTGCTCATGCGAATGTTCTTGCTGTTAAGATGTGTTGGATCTGTCGAGCCAGAACTTGACAGATCGGAAAAGCCAGTTTTCGGTGCATGCGCATTGTGCGCTGAAAACTGGCTTTTGCAATGCCCTCCCAGATCCGTACGGACCTAGGGAGGCCGGAACTTCAAGCCCATTTCTTCTGATGCAAGGGGAAGCTATGATCAGAATACAAAAGCTAAACAGTGGCAGAATCTGTGACAAGGTTTTGGCCTGGAATTTGCGGTTATAATGACAGCAAAATTATCAATACTCGCCATCATTATGGGGTAAAACTGACAGCAACATCTAGCGTCTGCACATGCGCAGTTAAATGCAAAAATCCAGAAGTTGCTGACAGTGATACCCTACACCGTCATAGGGTGCCCTGTCGCCATCTTCGTAGATGCAATCCATCATCATCATTATTATAGGCAGTCCCTTGGAATCGAGGAAGATTTGTTTCCACTCCTGAAATGAGTTCTTTGGTGGCTGAACAGTCCAATACGAGAGCCATAGACTGTCACAGGTAGGACAGATAGTCGTTGAGGGAAGGGGTGGGTGGGACTGGTTTGCTGCACACTCTTTCTGCTGCCTGCGCTTGATTCCTGCATGCTCTCGGCGATGAGACTTGAGGTGCTCAGTGCCCTCCCGGATGCACTTCCTCCACTTAGGGCGGTCTTGGGCCAGGGACTCCCAGGTGTCAGTGGGAGTGTCGCACTTTATCAGGGAGGCTTTGAGGGTGTCCTTGTAACATTTCTGTTGCCCACCTTTGGCTCGATTGCCGTGAAGGAGCTCTGAGTAGAGCACTTGCTTTGGGAGTCTCATGTCTGGCATGCGAACTATGTGGCCTGCCCAGCAGAGCTGAACGAGTGTGGTCAGTGTTTCAATGCTGGGGATGTTAGCCTGGGCGAGGATGCTGGTGTTGGTGCGCCTGTCCTCCCAGGGGATTTGTAGGATCTTGCGGAGACATCGTTGGTGATATTTCTTCAGCAACTTGAGGTGTCTGCTGTACATGGTCCATGTCTCTGAGCCATACAGGAGGGCAGGTATTACTACAGCCCTGTAGTACACTCCAGATGCAATCCATACAGAATCACTGATTTGATGTGAAATTCAAAATCTTACACATGATTTTTGCTGTAAAAACTAATAAAAATGTTACACCTTACCTTGATCAATCAGGAGCAACTGAGTTTGTAAACAGCATACCAAGTCACAATTACTGAACAACCTTTCTGGCACTGAAAAAACAATTCTATTGCTGAGCAACTTCTTGGTCCCTGAAAAACTAATTTTACAAGTGTGGAGTCTCATTCCCTCAGAAGTACATTTAAAAATTACATGATTTTTTTTAAATAATAAAAATTATTTAAGTTTGTTTGATATTTCAGCTTCTCCCTTAATCCCATGCGTATGTCCTAATCCTTATTTTGTTTTCAGTACAATGACTAAAATGTGAATTATATTCCATGCATTTTACTTCCTGCTTTACGGTCTGTGAGAATTCTCCATTCTGATCACTCTGCCTGCTACCTGCCCTGTTTCTGGATGGCACAGATCACCTATAAATGGCACCAAATTCAAAGCAATGTTGGAACGGAGGAAATCCACACTACTGAGTCCCCTAAATGATCTGCACTGTGTCTTAACCAGATTGGACTTAAACAGAGTGGTTTATTTGGAAATTTGGAAAGTGTGGCAATTCAGAGAAGAGGGGCAAGGACCTATTTGGAGGAGGTACCAACAGCGGCGGAACCTTCAATATTTACCCAAAAAAACAAAAACAGCAGGCAGGTTGGTGAGTATTAAAAGTTTTTTTTCCCTCTCTTTTCTCACTAACCTAGGACTGTGGTTTAAACTAGGCGCAGGAAACTATGAAGTACTGTATCAAACTTATAGCTTAACTAGTTAAACTAATTAATATAATTAAGATATGGCAGAGCAGGCTGTGTGTCTGGACTGCAGAATGTGGGAATTTGTGGACAGCGAGCAAACACGTCTGCAGGAGATGCCTCTATCTTGAATCTGTCCGGCTCAGCGTCATTGAGCTGGAGTGAGAGTTGCAGACACTCCTACACATAAGGGAGGGGGAGGAATTTCTTGACAGTTTTATCGAGAATATAGTCACACTCGAGGAAAGCACGGGTTCAAGAAATTGAGGGTGTGACTGGGAGTCAGGTAGCGGGGATTTAGGAGGGGTTGAGAAGGAGGTCCTGCAGACACTGGAGAAAGACTGCAGTGAGGAAGCCACAATGCAGACCAAAGCACTGTGGCTCAGAAGGCTGTCCAAGGGGGTTGGGGGGGGGGGAAGGTGGGCAGGGAGCAGAATAGAAATGTGGTAGTTAGGGGGACAGATAGTGACCAGGCAGCGAAAACGAGAATTCCGAAGGGTGTGTTGCGGTGCCAGGGTGAGGGATATCTCACGGCGGCTGGAGAGGGAAAGTGAGGGGGTAAAGTCAGGTGTCATGATGCATGTTGGAACAAACAACATAGGTAGGAATAGGGAAGAGGACCTGCTGAAAGAATATCAGGAGTTGGGCTCTAAATTAAAAAGCAGGACCTCGAGCGTAATAATCTCTGGATTATTGCCTGAGACATGTGTAAATTGGCATAGAAGCAGACAGATCAGGAGAATTAACATGTGGCTAAAGGGCTGGTGTGGGAAAGAGGGGTTCCTTTTCATAGGTCACTAGCACCAGTTCTGGGACAGGAAGGAGCTGTACCGATGGGACAGGCTCCACCTGAACCGGGATACGACCCGTGACTTAGCGGAAAGGGTAAAGAGAGAGGTGGCAAAGGCTTTAAACTAGTTAGATGTGGGGAGGGATCTACTAGAAATGTAAACAGCCTAAATATAAACGAAACAGGAAAAGAGCACAGGAAAGAATAAAAGGAGGACATTGATGGCAAGGAAGTAAATAGAGTTATAGAACAGGAGTCTAAAAAGATGGTTAAACATAAAGTTAGAGAAAATCCTATTTAAAATGAGTTAAACTGTCTGTACAGCAATGCAGTGTCCGTAATAAAACAGGGGAACTGAAGGCAATCATGCGTTGCGAATAACCATACGTAGTAGGGATTACTGAGACATAGTTACAGAAAAATCAGGACTGGGAATTAATCATTGCAGGGTATAACATATTTAGAAAAGATAGAGGGGGTAAAAAGAGTAACTGTACTTATTAGGCATTATGGCAGTAGAAAAAGTGACGCAGCTATCAGCAAGACAAAAATAGAATCCATATGGAGATAAAAGATAGTAAAGGATCAATCACACTAATAGGCGTAGTCTACAGCACCTAATAGTCGAAGGGAGATGGAGGAAGAAATATGCAGACAAATTAGGGAAATAAGTAATAAACATAGAATAATCATGAGGGATTTCAACTACCCTGACATTAATTGGACAGAAGAGATCAGTAAAGAGGATAAGAGAATAGAGTTCATACAATGTGTACAGAACTTCTTTCTAACCCAATATGTAAAAAGCCCAAGGGAGGGTTCACTATTGGATCTAGTAATGGGGAATGAACTAGAGCAGATAAGTAAAAATAGGGGAACATATAGGTGATCGTTACCATTATATTACGCTTTATGATAATTGAGAAGGACATCATAATGACGAAAACCAGAGTAATAGATTGGAGAAAACAGATTTTGAGGGGCTGAGAATAGAGCTTGGGAAAATAAAATAGGCAATAATATTGGCAAAAAACAATGTAGAGCAGTAATGGGAAACTTTTAAAACAGTGTTCAAAAGAATGCAGGAATAATATATTCAGCTAAAAGGAAAGAACAAACTAAACACTAATAAGACTACATGGATGAATAAAGCCATAAGGAAATAATTGATGGTAAGGAAAGAGGCATACATTATGTACATAGACAGCAGGGGTGTGCATGATAAGGGAGAATATGAAAAGATGAGGGAAGTTTAAAAAAATAGCAATTAGGAAGGCAGAGAGGAATTATGAAATTAAATTATCAAGGAACATAAAAGAAAATAGTAAAATATTTTATGAGCACATCAATAAAAACAGATGGTTAGGATGGGAATAGGAACATTAAGGGATAGACAGGATAATACTACAGGTAACAATAGAGAGATGGCAGAAATATTAAATAATTATTTTGTTTTAGTATTTACCAGGGATAGAACAGGTGGACATGACATTGGGTGTTGAGATTAGTAATGAGATAAGTACATTTAAAATAAAGAGGGGATATATTAAATAAACTAATCAAACTCAGAGGATAAAACCCCTAGTGCATCTATGCATTTTAAAATAATTTAGGGAAGAGATAGCAGAGGCATTACTACACATATATAATTCATTCGCAAAAGGTGTAGTGCCAGAGGACTGGTGGATAGCTCATGTAATACCTATATTTAAGGGGGATAGAACATGTCCAGGGAATTAAAGACCAGTCAGCTTAACATCAGTGGTAGTAAAAAATAATGGAATCCCTCATTTAATTTTTTGAAGAGGTAACAGAGAGTAGACAATGGTAATGCAGTAAGATGTAATTTATCTAGATTTTCAAAATGCCTTCAATAAGGTACCCCATAATAGACTGATGAACAAGGTCAGAGAATGCAGAGTCAGGGGACAAGTAGCATAATGGATAGCTAGCTGGCTTCAAGACAGAAAGCAGAGCTATTCACAGGGGCAGAAGGTGGGGTAGTGGTGGTCCACAAGGATCAGTGCTGGGACCACTGTTGTTCACAATTTATATTAACAATTTAGACTTGGAATCAAAAACACAATTTCTAAATTAAAGGATGACACCAATTTTTTTTTTTTGGTTGGGGGGGGGGAGAAGAGAGAGTGTTAATACTGAGGAGGACTGCAACAAATTACAGGACAACATTAATAAACTTGCAGAATGGGCATATAAATTGGTAAATTAAGTTCAACACAGATAAATGTGAGGTATTACAGTTTGGTAGGGAGAATAAGGAGGTCACTTATTACTTGGAGGGTGAGAGTCTAGGTGGGGTAGAGGAACAAAGGGATCTCGGAGTACAGATACACAAATCACAAAGTTGTGACACAGGTTAGTTAGCAAGGCCATAAAAAAGCAAACCAAGCACTAGGGTTTATTTCTAGAGGTATAGAATTGAAAACTAGAGAAGTTATGCAAAATGTGTATTGAACCTTGGTTAGACCACACTGAGTACTGCGTAGAGTTCTGGTTGCTATATTATAAAAATGATAGAGAGGCACTAGAGAGGGTGCAAAGACTTACAAGGATGATACCAGAAATGCTCTTAAAAAAAGTCTGAGGGGTGACCTAATAGAGGTCTTTATGGATAGAGAATGTTTGCAGCTGGGAGGAAGACCACAACTAGAGGCCACCAATATAAGATAGTCACCAAGAAATCCAATAGGGAATTCAGAAGAAACGTCTTTACCCAAAGAGTGGTGAGAATGTGGAACTTGCTACAACAGGGAATGGTTGAAGCGAATAATAATAGATGCAGTTAAGGGGAGGTTAGACAAGCATATAAGGGAGAAGGGAATAGAGGGTTACGCTGATAGATTTAGATGAGGAAAGGTGGGAGGAGGCTCCAATGGAGCATTAATGGCAGCATGGACTAGTTGGGCTGAAAGGGGTTACGACGCAGAAACAAGCCAATGTAATCCTATGTAAATCTTTGTGGGCAGCTTTCTCGAGGTCAGTGGTGAGCACCATCCCTTCTCCGCTGACCACAAAATCCAGGCCATTATCTTGGTCAATCTTTTACTACACCCAACGAATAGCAGACAATTTGACAACTTTTAAATGAAAGCCCACTATAGACTTCAGTATTTTATCAATGGTAATATAAATTGGGAGAGATAGAAACATAGAAAATAGGTGCAGGAGTAGGCCATTCGGCCCTTCGAGCCTGCACCACCATTCAATAAGATCATGGCTGATCATTCACCTCAGTACCCCTTTCCTACTTTCTCTCCATATCCCTTTAGCCGTCAGGGCCATATCTAACTCCCTCTTGAATATATCTAATGAACTGGCATCAACAACTCTCTGCGGTAGGGAATTCCACAGGTTAACAACTCAGTGAAGAAGTTTCTCCTCATCTCGGTCCTAAATGGCTTATCCCTTATTCTTAGACTGTGACCCCTGTTCTGAACTTCCCCAACATCGGGAACAAGCTTCCTCCATCTAACCTGTCCAGTCCCGTCAGAATTTTATATGTTTCTATGAGATCCCCTCTCATTCTTCTAAACTCTTATGAATACAGGCCCAGTCGATCCAGTCTCTCCTCATATGTCAGTCCTGCCATCCCAGGAATCAATCTGGTGAACCTTCTTGCTATTGAGGAAATGCAGCGAACATCCTTCCTCAGATTAGGAGACCAAAACTGAACACAATATTCCAGGTGAGGCCTCACCAAGGCCTTGTACAACTGCAGTAAGACCTCCCTGCTCCTATACTCAAATCCCCTAGCTATGAAGGTCAACATGCCATTTGCCTTCTTCACCGCATGCCAACTTTCAATGACTGATGTACCATGACACTCGGGTCTCGTTGCACCTCTCCTTTTCCTAATCTGTCGCCATTCAGATAATATTCTGCGTTCATGTTTTTGCCACCAAAACGGGTACCCGTTTTACATTATTGCACAGTCATAATCTGCCCTAAAAGCTCTAAATACGATCTTGACCATGAATGGCAGTGAATTGAATTCATGGAGAGCCCAGTGCGTGTGTGGCAAGTGGCATCAGTGACCTGGACGAAATCCTGAACTCAACACAGTCACTAACCCAATAAACCTGTACCCAATAAACCGGTTAACAATCCATGTCCCACAAACAATGCCCCATCGTCACCACTGCTCTCACCCAAAGTGTTTAGTTTGATGGAATGATTCGCAACAGTGTGGGTACTTCTGGTTTTCAATTAACCAGTGATGTCATCCTGCACATGAGCTGGGCCACTCAATGATGTAATTCTCAGAGCATGTTAAAAATCTACAGTTTTGCCAATGATGTCACTTACAATGATGTCACCCCTCACCTGGTCTCGCTGAATGAAATGCTCGAGTGTGTCTTGTCCTCTAAGGGGACCAATCAGAAATCTGGTCCAATCCACTTGTGGTACAAATAAATACAGCCACCCTTCTATTCCTATCTCCCTCTTGTACTTCCTCTTAAATGCATCTAGTTACTAGTCATCTCAACTACTCCATGTAGTAGCGAGTTCTACATTCTAACCACTCTGGGTAAAGAAACATCATCTGAATTCCCTACTGGATTTATTAATGACCATCTTATATGTATGACCCTTAGTTTTGGTCTCCCTACAATCTTCTCTATGTCAAGCCTATCAAAGTCATAATTTTAAAGACCTCTATTAGGTCACCCCTTTTCTGGGGTAAAGAATCCCAGCTTTTTAAAATCATTCCTGATAGTTGTACCCTCAGTTCTGGTATTATCCTTGTAATGTGCACATTCTCCGGTGCCTCGATATCCTTTTATCTTGCTGTATTGCAGGCCTCCTAGGATCTCTACTAATTTGTTTAGTTACACTTTAATGTTAGGAAAACAAGAAAGAAAGCAGCAAGTACAGTTCACGATTAAATCAGGAACACTAGTGTATTTCAAAAACCAGCAGGTTCAAACTCCAGTCCAGGACTTGAGAACATAACCCAGGCTAATACTTCAGTGCAGTACTGAGGGAGTGCTACAATGTCAGAGGTACCATCTTTTGGATGAGACATTAAACTGAAGCTCTTTCTACTTGTTCGGGCGGGTGTACAATATAACATGTTACTCATTCTTTGAAACACAGCAAGTTCTCCCAGTGTCCTCACCAATAATTGTCCCTCAACCAAAACCACAAAAAACAGATTAACTGGTTATTCATTTTATTTGCTGACTGTAGGACTTTGTTGTGTGGAAATTGCCCATCACGATTTCATATGTATCAGTGGCTATGTTTTAAAAGTAATTAATTGGCTGTGAAGTACTTTGGAGTATCTTTCTCCAGGTACTTTCCTCCTCTCTTTCCTTCTAAGCTACATTTTATTTTGCTTTTCCTTTCTACGTACTCAAATCTGTGATTTTCTAAGTTATGTACTGCTTTGATGATGTAAGGCATTTCTGCCTCAGTCATCTCTTCACCAGGGTAGCCAGTCACTCTACATCTCCAGCCCTGACTACATTTATGTCTGAATCCTTCACATCTTCCTTCAGTACTGCCCCAGTCAGCTGCTATCCACTGCCATATTTGTCTGTTGGAAAAAATCTATTCTCACCCTCAACAACTTTACTCAACTCTACTCACTTTCTCTGGACAAAAAGTGTCACTATTGGAAACCGCACCGATCCTCGTTATACCTGTCCTTTTGTAGGCCACTTACTCTTGGTCCACTCCCTGTATCCTCTTTCCTGTGTTACACTGATGATCGAGTGTTTTTTCTGCTCTCGTTCCAATCTGGAGAATTTCATTAATTATTTTTTTCATTTCCACCTAATCCCACACCTTTACAGCAGACTCTTTCCTCCCTTATTGGACTCTTCTCTTCCTATCCTTAATAATGGGATTTTCACGACTATCCATTCCAAGGCCACAGCTTCTGACCGGGATTGAGATTCCTGTCAAGCTCCTTCCTCAAATACTCCATTTCATTCACTCAGTTTTCTTTTTAGCGTGAAGGAGGGGGGAGGGGATTTTTAAAAAAATATGCGCCGAAAACTGGAGTTCATGATGGTTGCCCAATGATGCAGATGAGAAGCACAGGCCATCTCCCATAAAAGTAAGATGCTCAAACTGTCCAAGAGCGGGATCAACAACATTGAACCAGAGACGATATTGAAAGCATAAACTTTCTTTGGAAACCTTCTCTTCTCTTCCCCCTACCCCCCCGCTTTCTGGAGATAGCATCCTCCACAACCTCTCCTTGTTCACATGCGCTTCTGGCTAACTTCACCTGATACCTTTCCATACAACACTTGTACATTTAAACTTTTCTCATATGTGGGATTGCAACATTCCATGCTAGACACAGATTTACATGAGCTTCCTCCAAATTAGCATATTATACTCACTGCTCACAATATGGTCATCTCTGCATTGGGGAGGCTAAATGCAGATTGAGCAACCGAATTACCGATCATCTCTGTTCTGTACAGAGGCGAGACCCTAACTTCTCAATTTAACTCAACTCCATCTCATTACAACCTGTCTGTCTTTGGTCCCTTACACTGTTCAAACCGAACTTAAGGTGCAGTATATCATTTTTCTCTTGGATACTCTGAAGCTTCTGATCTGAGCATTAACTTTAGTAACGTCATATCGTAGCACCAATCCCCATTTTTCCAGCCTGTTTTTCCCATTTATTTCTCCTAGTTTTATTCCTCCTTCATTTTCCTTATGCCTTTTTACTATGACTGAAAGGAAGTTTATATGTCATCCACCAGATTTTTTAAGCTCTTTACAGCCTTTTAAAAACAATCTATTTACAGAGATCTGGCTACAAGCAGAGTATGATTGGGAGCGAAATATTCCAGGGTACAGAATCTATAGAAAACATAAAAATTGGGAAACAAGGCGGACTAATAATATTGATAAAAGACAATTACCGTAGTAGAAAGAAAGAATTTCAGTAAGGGCGATCGAACAGTGAAGCAGCAAAGGATGCAAAACTCTGGTAGGAGATATCTACAGACCTAATATAGTGGGGGAGGGGTGGAAGGGGTGCGGGGGGAACATGTATAGAGAGAGATCAGGGAAGCATGTAACAAAAACAATGTGGTTATAATGGGAGATTTAAATTTTCACAAAGACTGGGGGAAATAGAAAAGCTCAAGGAGTAAAGACAATGAATTTCTAGAATGTATTTGGGCCAGTTTGCTCGAACCAACAAAGGAACAGGCCATACTTGATTCACTGATGAGTAACAAAACAAAATTAGTGAACAATCTGACAAGGGAACATCTTGTTAAATTGTGATCATATGATTGAATTTTATATTAGGTGGGCAGTAGAAGGGAGAGTCACAAACCAAGGTTTTACATTTAAGTAAGGCAAACTTCCAAGTGTTGAGAAATGAATTGACCACAGTAAACTGGGCTGAACTGTTGATTGTTAACCTTACAGACAAACAGTGAGAAATATTCAAAGAAGTATTTGGTACAACACAAAACCAGTACATATTCCTGAAAGGGAAAGGCTCCACTTGTATAGTTAAGCAACCATGATCAACAAATGAGTTAAGACAGCATCAAGCTAAAAAAAATGGCTTACAAAATCAAAGTAAAAATAGAAATCCAGCAAACTGGAAGATCAGAGAGAGTCAGCATGGATTCGAGAAGGGTAGGTCATATCTGACTAATCTAGTAACATTTTTTGACGAGGTCACTAGTATGGTGGATAGGAGAGTGTCTATGGATATTCTCTACATGAACTTCCAGGAGGCATCTGATAAGAGTCCATACAAGAGATTGTTAGCAAAAGTGAGAACTAACAGAATCGGAAGTAACCGTGCGACATGGGTTGGTAATGCTTGGGAGGTAGGAGACAGAATTAAAACGAAGAGAAATGGTGTTCCCCATGGATCTGTACTGGGGCCTTAGCATTTCACTATATATATCTTCATGATTTGGATGAAGAAATACAGAGATGAATATCCATGTTTGCAGCTGACATAGGGCTCAATTTTGGCCAGGAGTTGCTCCGTTTTTTTTTGGTGTAACTTAAAAATCCCCAATCAATTTGCACCAGCATAACAGTTAATGATTTTTTTTAGGTTAGTTTTTTTTTCTCAAAAGGGGGCGTTACCAGCCACCTACGCCAGTTCTGCCCATTTAGGCAACTTTGGCCAGCTAATAGTTACTCTGGGCTAGAGTTTTCCTAACCTGTTTTTCTGGCGCCCTCACCTGGTGTGCGCCGTTTTTGTCCGCCTCCAAACGCGCCGGAAAAAAGACGTTGGTATTCTGGCCGCTCCCCAGCCTCTCTTTGGTCGTGGCCCAATGGATTGTGGGTGGAGTCAGGTCCCGGCGCTGAACACAGTGCCGGGATCTCTGCACATTCGCGCGCTAGAATCTGTGCGCATGTGCAGTAAGCTCTTGGCAGGCCGAATCTGAGAGTACGCACTGCAGGCTGTGTGGGAGGGACCCGAAGCGCGCCGTCCCTAGCCCTGGCCAAATGGGCTCCCTCATCGCCAGCCCGCTGTGTTCCTTAAGGTCGGACTTCTATTTTTTTATTTGTTATTTACTGATTGATTTTGGTGCTTTAGGTGCAAGGTTCCTTCTATTTATTTTTATTTTTTATTTATTGATTGTTGATTACTTTGGTCTTTGTGCTTTAGGTGCAGATTTCCTTCTATTTTATTTGTTAATTAATTGCTTATTACTTTTTGTGCTTTGTTTGGTGCTTGGTGGTGCATTAAATATAGTTACTTGCGCCGATTCTGGGGAGGTACCAGTGGATTGGAAAGCAGCTAATGTAACGCCTGTTTAAAAAAGGGGCAGACAAAAGGTAGGTAACTATAGGCCGGTTAGTTTAACAACTGGAGTGGGGAAAATGCTTGAAGCTATCATTAAGGAAGAAATAGCGGGACATCTAGATAGGAATAGTGCAATCAAGCAGACGCAACATGGATTCATGAAGGGGAAATCATGTTTAACTAATTTACTGGAATTCTTTGAAGATATAACGAGCATGGTGGATAGAGGTGTACCGATGGATGTGGTTTATTTAGATTTCCAAAAGGCATTCGATAAGGTGCCACACAAAAGATTACTGCAGAAGATAAAGGTACGCGGAGTCAGAGGAAATGTATTAGTATGGATCGAGAATTGGCTGGCTAACAGAAAGCAGAGAGTCGGGATAAATGGGTCTTTTTCGGGTTGGAAATCGGTGGTTAGTGGTGTGCCACAGGGATCGGTGCTGGGACCACAACTGTTTAAAATATACATAGATGACCTGGAAGAGGGGACAGAGTGTAGTGTAACAAAATTTGCAGATGACACAAAGATTAGTGGGAAAGCGGGTTGTGTAGAGGACAGAGAGAGGCTGCAAAGTGATTTAGATAGGTTAAGCGAATGGGCTAAGGTTTGGCAGATGGAATACAATGTCGGAAAATGTGAGGTCATCCACCTTGGAAAAAAAACAGTAAAAGGGAATATTACTTGAATGGGAAGAAATTACAACATGCTGCAGTGCAGAGGGACCTGGGGGTCCTTGTGCATGAATCCCAAAAAGTTAGTTTGCAGGTGCAGCAGGTAATCAGGAAGGCGAATGGAATGTTGGCCTTCATTGCGAGAGGGATGGAGTACAAAAGCAGGGAGGTCCTGCTGCAACTGTACAGGGTATTGGTGAGGCCACACCTGGAGTACTGCATGCAGTTTTGGTCACCTTACTCAAGGAAGGATATACTAGCTTTGGAGGGGGCACTGAGACGATTCACTAGACTGATATCAGAGATGAGGGGGTTACCTTATGATGATAGATTGAGTAGACTGAGTCTTTACTCGTTGGAGTTCAGAAGGATGAGGGGTGATAGGGATAGACAAGATAGAAGCAGAGAGGTTGTTTCCACTGGTCGGGGAGACTAGAACTAGGGGGCACAGCCTCAAAATACGAGGAAGCCAATTTAAAACCGAGTTGAGAAGGAAGTTCTTCTCCCAGAGGGTTGTGATCTGTGGAATTCTCTGCCCAAGGAAGCAGTTGAGGCTAGCTCATTGAATGTATTAAAATCACAGATAGATAGATTTTTAACCAATAAGGAAATTAAGGGTTATGGGGAGCGGGCGATAAATGGAGCTGAGTCCTGAGTCCACGGCCAGATCAGCCATTATCTTGTTGAATGGCGGAGCAGGCTCGAGGGGCTAGATGGCCGACTCCTGTTCCTAATTCTTATGTTCTTATGATTCCTTAACTCTAGGTAAGGTTTTTCTGTGCTGACAGAAGTGGCAACATATGCTGGCCTAACAACTATATGCTGGCCAAATGCCTAAAACAGGGGTAAGTGGCTGGGAATGCTCCCTTTTGAAAAAAACCTTAAAAAAAACCTAACTAACTCACTTACATTGGTGCAAATTAAATGGCCAGAATTGCAACTAAAAAGATAGTCCAGAAAAATCAAGTTGCTCCAAAAAAAGAGCAACGCCTGGGGAAACTCCTTGGGCCCTCCATTTCTACTTAGGCCAGCGTATGTGGCCACTTCAGAAAACCCTTGCGGAGAGTTACAGAAAGCGGAGCAGGCAGGTACATCGGAGGTCAGTCAGCCTGGGATAGGGACGGACGGGAAGCAGAGGACCTGCTCCTAAACCAACCAAGCCTATCCCTTATTAATGTTTACAAACAAAAAGTACTAACAATTCAATAAGCAATAAAAAATTGAAGTCCTTCTTCATCTTCAAACTCAGCCCGGGAAGGCAGCGGGCCGGCCGGTGCGGTAGGCCACTCGGCCTGGCTAGGGGCGGGCAGGAGAACTGATAGTGCTCCTGCCTGCCAGTGATTTCTATCAGTTCTCCTGCCCGCCCCTAGCCAGGCCGAGTGGCTTCCCAGTGTGATCGATCTCTTAGAAATCAGCGGCAGGCAGGAGCACCAAGAGATCGATCGCACCGGGAGGCCACTCGACCAACTGTATCTTCATACTTTGAAATTATTTTATCTACAATTAATTAATTGCAAGTTAATAATTGAGAATACAATACTCCTCATCTTAGTCTTTAAAAAAAAATGGTAGGTACAGGGCAAACATTTACAGAGAAAATATAACATTTTGTGGAATGTTCATCATAACAAAAGAAAATTAAGTATTGTAAGTAAATCTACACAACTCTCCTCATCCCATGTCCAGCACTTCTCAACGGCTGTTACCCCAGTTTAGGTGCTTCAATTGTACAGAGTCTTGGTCAGACCCTATCTGAAGTGTTTTTTTAAGCACCAAACCACAGGAAGGATATACTGATCTTGGAAGCGGTATAGCACAGGTTGATATCAGAGCTTAAAAGGGTTAAATTATTTCCTAGAGTTTAGAAGTTTGAGCGGTAATCTAATCAAGGCATTTAATATCAATGGGATTTGATGTGGTAGATATAGAGGGTTCAAGTTTCGGACTCCCGCAAGAACGGCGCACATCGGAGAGGGCCGCCTAATTTGTAGAATAAAAATTGCGCCGAATACTTACCTCACGATTCTGTGATAGCGGTCGGCCCATTTCTAGCTCGGCGCGGCGCAGCAGGAGCTGCTGGGGGCGGAGCTACAGCCCTGCGCCAAAAATAGAGCCTGCAGCCGCGTGCGTGCGCAATAGCTCCCGGCCCTCCCGACGCGTCCTGTCTCCCGGGCGACGACCCTATCCCGGGCCGAGTGGCCTGATGCATCTTACCTCGGCGGCGGAGCCCACCCGCCCGCCCAGCCTCTCGCTGGGGGCGGAGCCCGCCTGAAGAGTCGTCGGCAGCCCGGCATCGGCTGCATGCGGGCCCCGCCCGAAGTCCTCGGCGGGGCCAGGCTTAGTCTTCCTCTACCCCTACCCCTTCTCTCCCTCCCCCCCTCTCCGTTCCTCTTTTCTCCCTCCCCCCCTCTCCGTTCCTCTTCTCTCTCTCCCTCCCTCTCCGTTCCTCTTCTCTTCCTCCCTCCCCCCCTCTCCGTTCCTCTTCTCTCCCTCCCTCTTCTCTCCCTCCCTCCCTCTCCGTCCCTCTTCTCTCCCTCCCTCCCTCTCCGTTCCTCTTCTCTCCCTCCCTCCCTCTCCGTTCCTCTTCTCTCCCTCCCTCCCTGTTCCTCTTCTCTCCCTCCCTCCCTCCCTCCGTTCCTCTTCTCTCCCTCCCTCCCTCTCCGTTCCTCTTCTCTCCCTCCCTCCCTCTCCGTTCCTCTTCTCTCCCTCCCCCCCCCCCTCTCCGTTCCTCTTCTCTCCCTCCCCCCCCCCTCTCCGTTCCTCTTCTCTCCCTCCCCCCCCCTCTCCGTTCCTCTTCTCTCCCTCTCCGTTCCTCTTCTCTCCCTCCCCCCTCCCCGTTCCTCTTCTCTCCCTCCCTCCCCTCTCCGTTCCTCTTCTCTCCCTCCCTCCCCTCCTCTTCTCCCCCTCCCCCCCCTCCTCTTCTCCTCCTCCCCCCCCTCCTCTTCTCCCCCCTCTCCGTTCCTCTTCTCTCCTTCCCTCCCCCCTCTCCGTTCCTCTTCTCTCCTTCCCTCCCCCCCTCTCCGTTCCTCTTCTCTCCCTCCCTCCCCCCTCGCCGTTCCTCTTCTCTCCCTCCCTCCCCCCCCTCTCCGTTCCTCTTCTCTCCCTCCCTCCCCCCCTCTCCGTTCCTCTTCTCTCCCTCCCTCCCTCTCCGTTCCTCTTCTCTCCCTCCCTCCCTCTCCGTTCCTCTTCTCTCCCTCCCTCCCCCCCTCTCCGTTCCTCTTCTCTCCCTCCCTCCCCCCCTCTCCGTTCCTCTTCTCTCCCTCCCTCCCCCCCTCTCCGTTCCTCTTCTCTCCCTCCCCCCCTCTCCGTTCCTCTTCTCTCCCTCCCTCCCCCCCTCTCCGTTCCTCTTCTCTCCCTCCCTCCCCCCCTCTCCGTTCCTCTTCTCTCCCTCCCTCCCCCCCTCTCCGTTCCTCTTCTCTCCCCCACCCCCCCTCCCTCCGTTCCTCTTCTTCCCCCCCTCCTCTTCTCTCCCCCCCTCCTCCTCCTCTTCTCTCTCTTCCCCCCTCCTCTTCTCTCTCTTCCCCCCTCCTCTTCCTCTTCTCTCTCTTCCCCCCTCCTCTTCCTCTTCTCTCTCTTCCCCCTCCCCTCTTCTTCTCTCTCTTTCCCCCCCCCCCTTCTTCTCTCTCTTTCCCCCCCCCCTCTTCTCTCTCTTCCCCCCCCCTTCTTCTCTCTCTTTCCCCCCCCCTTCTTCTCTCTCTTCCCCCCCCCTTCTTCTCTCTCTTTCCCCCCCCCCCCCACCTCCTGTTCCTCTTCTCACCCTCCCCCGGTGCTGCAGTAGGTGAGTAGAAATAACTTTTTATTTATTGAGTGATTTTTTTATTACTTTTTATTATTTTTGATTGAATTATTTTTCATTTATTATTGATGATGGCTCTTTATTTGTAAAAGTGAAGTGTTTAATGTTTGTAAACTCTCTCTCTTTCCTCCCCCTCCCCCCCCCCCCGATCTCTCATTCCCTAAGCCTGGTTTCTAAGTGTCGGCAAGGTTTTTCTGAGCATACAAAAATCTACACTTACTCCATTCTAAGTTAGTTTGGAGTAAGTTTTTGCCGTTTAAACTTGCAAAACAGGCATAAATGGCTGGACATGCCCCCTTTTGAAAAAAAAATCAGTTCTAAAATGAAACTATTCTAACTCACTAGAGCTGGAGCAAACTAAATGCCAAGAATTGCAATTTCTAAGATATTCCATTCTAAACTAGTTGCTCCAAAAAAATAGCAGCAACTCAGGCCAAAACTTGACCCCCAGAAAAACTATTTCATCTGATGGGGGAATCCAGAACAAGTGGGCATAATCTTATTAGAGTTACATCACTCAGGAAGCACTTTTTCCATGCACAAAGTAATGGAATTCACTTCTCCCCAAAAGCCTGTGGATACCGGGTCGATTGAAATTTTCAAGACTGAGATTGATAGATTTTTGTTGGTAAGGTAATTGAATGGCAGAACAGGCTTCCTATATTAAGTTCATTAGCTGCCACTGTGTGATATGAGGCATCGTATTTGACTCTTTACCTGTTATTTCCCTCCCCTTGCATTGTTGCATCTAAGAGGCTAGACATTTTCCATTTTTTGGTTGTGAAGAAGGATCTACATTTGAAACGTTCACTTATCTTTTTCCTTTTATAGATATAGATGGACCTGCTATGTATTTAAAGCATTTTCTGTTTTCATCTCAGATTTCCAGTTTTGCTTTTTCTATCATACGTCAATTGTACATCAGCTTCCCTGCTAGAGAAAAATATTGTGCTTATAGCAAACAATAAATCTGAAGACGGAAATATATATTTATTTGTTCTTGCTTTCGACTGGCTCACAATATCTGTCATCAAGTGCCATACAACAAAAATACCTCATCTTCTGAATGACGTGACATACTTCTGCCGCCTGTTAAAACTGTAGTCAAAACAATGTTTTTTTTAACCCGACTGTGTAAGAGATGCAACATGAATAATATGAAAGTTGGGTTACAGAATGTAACTGAAGGAAAATAAATATCTTAAATGCAACATTTTTGTAGCTTTCAAAATGAGTACAATTGTATTTCTGCAAGAAATTCCCTCCACTTTTGTTTTTCAACTAAATGTTAAAGATACATTCAAAAACTAAAGACAATGGGCTGGAATTATCAAAAACCGCTACCATCGGTTTGCCGCCGAAAAAAAACACTGACTTCGAGGAGCATAGATTCATGAAAAGGTGGGAAAAAATCCACCCGGTGGCAAAATTAGGTGTTGCTTGAGGATTCGCAGTGGAAACTGCGATCCTCGTCGATTTTAGTTGGAGGCTGATTACCGCTGAGTTGGGCCTGGGGTGGGGCAGGGGGGAACAAAAAGTATTTTTCCAAAAAATGCAAAACATTCATATGTCCCTTTTCTAGCGAATTGCTGCAAAATAATTTAATAAAAACTTTAACTTATCTTTTTGCAGGGTTTCATACCGACCGCTGTTCCAAGGGCTGCTCCGACAGGTATTTCCTCAGCGTTTTCTCCCCCCCCATCTACGGGTCACCGCTGTGACCAAACTCGGGCAGACGCGCTTTTTCCAGTCTTGCACGCCGGCGGTCCGCTCCCCATTGGTATTTCAAAACCGCCGGAAGACTTCATGAATTTCCCACCACACCGTTTTCCACCCAAAACGACGAAATACCGCCGAAAAACACGGTGGAAGGTTGATGAATTTCCAGCCCATAATTGTTAAGATGCATTTTAATGACATCTCCATACTTAAAGCATCACAAAGTGAAATAGCGATCTGAATGGGTTTAAAATCAAGGCTGATCATAAAGTAACAGATCTGCAGCAGATTTTCCATCTCAAAATCATGACTCCTCAGTTAGCATTAAAACAGCTGGTACCCTCCCAACTGATAGTCACCAAATTAATCATTATGTGCTCAACTTGACAGTGCCTGTAAATGTTCAGATCTCAGCTGTGCGGGATACCCAAGTGTGTCTATATTCCAGACAAGCACCAAAACACTTTTGACAGATGTGTCTAGCAATGGTTTTGAGTGGGATGAAAAGTTTTGAATGAAAATGCAATAATATTTATTTTATCACATTTGGATGAACAAACCCACAAGGGCAGAATTATAATTATTTTCATGAACTTTCATTTGCTTTTATTAAGGCACAAAAACAGTTGTAGTAAATGTCACAGCTTCTTTCATCATTTATTTAAGACGTCGGGATGATTTAAATCATTGTGGGCCACAGATGAGTGATGTGTTTGTTTTTAAAAGGCCTCTTTAAGGGCCACTGATTGACTAGATTTCCTTCCTCTCTCTCTCCTTCCCCATAAATCTCAATATTTCTGAAACTAGTTGTATTCTTAAGTACGTATTCATAATCATTTTGATTGGAGTAGTTTGGGGGATTCAGTTCTATTAACACTACTTTACTCTGGTGTTTAGTAATCGACCAAGACAACAATTCTGTTCAGATCACCTTACCTCACAGTTTGGGCGGGGGAGGGGGTGGAAAAGAGAAGGAAAGTGGGGAAGATGCCAGCATTGCTTGCAAGTTTAACTGGTAGGAAAGACAGGCTGCCCGGAAAGAGCAACCAAAATGGTTTAAAGTGAATACCCAATTCTCCCAATCATTCTCGTGAACTTTAATTTGTATCTCATCACTTCAGATTAGTGTTTGAATTTAGAATAGTTCATTTTAGGGGCACTGATCAACTAGTTCTCTTTCTTCCCCAAACAATTGCCCAGTTCTTGAAACTATCCATAGGCTTAAATACTTACTATTTTACTTATTCAGTGTTCACTTTATGCAAGGAAGCACTAACTTGAATTCACAAAGATGTGATTTCTTAAATAATTAAAACATTCTTTGAAAGTGTGTATCTATATATTGTTTCACAAATAACTTCTATTTAAATACTCAGTAAGCCATGCTTCCGATAGCCATGACTATTTCATCATTTTCAAATGCACCCTGACTCTACAATAAAACAAGTATTAACTTCACATTTCCTTGTGATTATATATCAAAGGAGGCATAATTAAAAGTTTTCCATAGGACATAAAACATGCTCATTGGATGCTTTTTAATAAATGTGAAATCTGAACCTGCAAAAAACAAATATTTCCCTCACTGAACAAATTCCTACTCAAAAAAGGAAACAATTATATTGCTTAAAATATTTTTCAAAGACCTTTCGGTGGTGATGTTTTCTCACCCATCCCTTTATATCCTCCCAAAAATGTATTATATAGCACAATATAGAAAAATCAGGAACAATTCTGGAAAAAAACCCTCAAAACATACTTTTTCCAATATCCAAAAGAACTTTTGCACACGTAGGCTGCCTCTCTATCAGAACCTGCCTTCTGTTATCATGTTATTTGCCTACCTGACAACAGTGACTACACTTCAAACAAAAAATCATTGGATGTTGCAGCAATTGGATGCTCAGTGGATGAAATTAGGGGTTGAGAAAAATGCAAGTTCTTCCTTTCTGCTGTGTTCTCAGAGCTGCCACTGTTTATATGGATTTCTCATCCTGGTATGTTTAGGACACGTGACCTCATTGCCCGAAGAGTTTTCCAGTTCGTCACAGTT
The DNA here is from genome assembly GCF_044704955.1 of Pristiophorus japonicus. Taxonomy (NCBI): domain Eukaryota; kingdom Metazoa; phylum Chordata; class Chondrichthyes; family Pristiophoridae; genus Pristiophorus; species Pristiophorus japonicus. The sequence continues at coordinate 169,699,662 of NC_091978.1, read as the reverse complement.
AGAAAGCTACCATTTTTATGCCCGGCAAAAATAAGGACTGCCTAAATAAAGTAGATTGGCTGACACCAAGACCCCAGTGATTTGCGTGGTTCTTTTGGCGCTTTTTTTGGCCTAAATTTAAAAATCCAAGTTTCCCCAAAGATTGTGCGCCAGCATAACTCAGTCACGATTTTTTTAGGTTCTTTTTTTTTTGCGTCATGGGGGTGTAACCTGATGTCTGCCAGTTTTTCACAATTATGCAAGTTTGGCCAACTTACAATTCTCCTAGGATGGCGTATGCGACCACCCGCAAAAAACCTTCTGGTCACTTAAGAAAAAGCAGCGCACATCAAAAAATTGGCACAGGAAGATGCCATTGTTTTTAGGCAAAGTTTTGAAGGGCGCCAAGAACACAAATATGCATCATCAAGCTTAAATTTTTCCAACTGAAAACGCAGATAATGGAAGTTTCATGCGATTCTTTAAGTTTGTTTCTTTGTAAATTAAAATTTCTTTTTTATTTTATAAAATGCCATGCCACCACTGAATGTCTCCAAACCGGGCTCGAGCGTCGGAGCATTGGCCGGAAGAATCAGTCCCTCGCCGGGACACAGAGGCTTGGCTTGTAAAGAAGCCCAGCAGGGTGGTGGGGGTGCAGTGTGGAAGCCGAACCGAAGGGATGAGAATCCTTACACTATGCATCAAAAGAAGCCCGAGGGATTGGAAGCCGAACTGAAGGTAGAGAAGCGTTACACTATTCAGCAAGCAGCATCAAATGAAGCCCGGAGGCAGGGCAGGGTTGGAGTGGGAGCCAAACTGAAGGGATGAGAATCCTTACACTATGCGGCAAGCAGCATCAAAAGAAGCCCGGGGGTCGGTGGAGGTGTTTCCTGATCTAAGCAAGCCCATTGTGCATGCTCAGACCTGGGTGTGGTCCATACTAGAGCATCAACCTTGGGGAGAGAGACAACAAAGAAGCTTGTACTGCCTGCCATTTTGAGCTTCTTGCAAGGTACAATTTAATCATGGTGGCAATACTGACAATGTCAGACCTTGTGCAAACATTCTGCATGATGGTGCTGCGGAGGAGAAAATTGATTCGACGTCATCGCATGAGGAAGTTCAGGGCACGTAGGATGATGGGCAGGAGGCCTTACCCACGTTGGATAAATTGAGACAGGCGTTCATACCTGCACCCAAGTGATGCAGACTGTGTCAGAAGGCTGCATTTCCACAAAGTTGTAACTGCGATCTGCGAGTTAGTAAAAGCAGATGTGCAACCTAGAAACGTCAGGTGGACTGCTTTGTCAGTTTAAGTGAAGGTTACACAGCTGCACTTTCATTCTATGCATCTGGATCGTTCCAGGCCACAACTGGGGATGTGTGCGACATTTCACAACATGCAACACATATCTGCATTCAGCAGGTGACTGCCGCACTATATGCCCGGAGGAATGACTACATAAAGTTTCCCATGACCGCTCAGGCATTGAGTGAAAGGGCTGTTGGCTTCTCCAGGATTGCTGGCTTCCCAAAAGGTACAGGGCTGCATTGATTGTACCCATATTGCCTTGCGAGCACCTTGAGAATTCCGAGATGTATAGGAACAGAAAAGGCTTCCTCTCTGTGAATATGCAGCTCGTTGTGTGACGACATGCATCGCATCATGTCAGTTGATGCAAGATACCCTGGGAGCATCCATGAAGCATTCATCCTACGCGAGAGTGCTCTATCTGCCATGTTTCAGCAGCAGCCAGAAGGGCAGAGCTGGCTACTGGGAGACAAAGGGTACGGCCTCGCCACCTGGCTCATGATGCCCCTACGCATAACCCGGACGGAAGCTGACCAGGAATACAACATGTCGCACATTGCGATGCGCAGAATAGAGAGGACCACTGGCATCTTGAAACATTGTTTCCGATGCCTGGACTATTCCGGAGGCTACTTGCAATACTCCCAAGATTGTCGGTCAGTTCACTGTTTTGTGCTGTATGCTGCATAACTTGGCCACCATGAGGCAGCAGCAGCTGATAGTAGAAGACCCACCTGAGGTGATAGTGGCTGATGAGGAGGAAGATGCAGATGACGAGGAGGAGGAGGATGAGGAAGCCATGAAACTACCTGAACCCGGTGCACGACGGCGGGCCACCTTATTCTAAGACTTGGTCTTGTTGACTCCACTCCTGCCCACAGGCGGTGGCACAGCATTTCTTGGGTTGGTACCAAGCTTATTCTTTCGAACATCTCGGGTAATGTGCACTTCTTGATGGGGGGGGGGCGGGGGGGCAGGCAGTAATGTGTAAGGCCCGGCTTGGGTCTGGGGATAGGTGTGGGAGTGGCAGTTGATTCTGTCAATGGGCGCAGGGTCTGAGCGCGTTCCCTTATTGCAGCAGCTAACTCCGACATTCCTTCCCTCATGTGCCCTGACAGTGTTTCAACTACCTGCAACATTCCCCGTGTCATGTACATTGACATCGTATCTGCTGCCTGAGATATTCTTGGACAGTGTTCCCATTTCTCAAGAGAGTGTTGTTACTTCTCCCGACACCTCATCACCCACCCCACTGATGGTGGTCCAGGAGCGATCGTGCAAGGTCAATGCTCTCCACACTCATTGCCATCATCTGAACCACATCGGTTAGATCCTGCACCTCAGGAGAGCACTGTCGAGCTCTCCTTCCCCTCCTCACCCTGGGTGTGGCTCGGTGCATCTCACTGGGACCCGCAGCCTCCGACGGTGGGGCCCTAGGTGTGCCTCGCTGCATCCCACTGGGACCCGCAGTCTCGGACGGTGGGGCCCTGGGTGTGCCTCACTACACCCCACTAGAATCCCCAGCCTCGGAGTATGGGAAACCATGGAATGTCCCAACACCCATACCACTCAGGAAAGGGGTTCTCACCTCAATGGGTGGCACCTGCACCTCCTCCAAAGTGAGTACAACAGTGTGGGCTTCATCCATCACCTCCCCCTCACCCCCATGCTCTTGGTCTGGAAGGTGGGATTGGAAGATGCTCTCCTCTTCAGGCTCGTCCGCATCTGAATCTTCTGCATCGTCAGGTTTGGCCTCAAGTTCTGCAAAATATAACAGAACAAATGGTTAGCAGCAGAGGAGGGGACAGGGTGGGAGGCATGAGTAGGCTTACACAGCACAGGCAGCAGGCTGATTTGAAGAACCACGATAAATGATAGCACATTGCATCAACTGAAGCGTAGCTGAGAGACATCTCCATGAACCAAAGCATGGCTAGCCCGTAGTAGTTAACATTTAGCAAAGCCAGACTGTGGAATTTGCAGGACTTACCCTTTCCTTCGACTGTGGGCCCAGATTGTGCAGTGGTGCTTGCTTTTCTCCAGGCAGAACCCTCTCTTCCAAGGGTGTCAAGTGGGTGCAGATTTGCCGGGCCTCCTCCTGTTCGAGTTCTTTCCCGTTTGTTGTGCGCCACCTTTCTCTGCAAAGATGAAAACATAACTTTTTAGCAAGGGTGTCTTTCTGCTGGGTGGGACAAATACAGCGGGTCACATTTACAATTGCAATTCTATTGAATAAATGAAAATTTTACTTACAATAACTGCTTGACCAAGGTCCTGCCACTTCTTTTTGCACGGGCCTCCAAACCCCGGGGTGGTCACCATTGCACAATAATCTTCTGCAAGTTGGTTCCAGCGTTTCTTCATTTCTTTTGGTGAAACTTTTGTGTGACCTCTGCTGGTGTTCAGCTTGTGCCATCTGGCCTCAATTACAGTAACCAGTGCATCCACTTCATCCTGCAAGAAATTCTTGGTCCTTGAGCAACGTTGCATCTTGTATCGTAGCTCCGAATTTTCCAATGAGAATTAAAGTTCTCACACACAACTGGCTCTTTTAAAATGGCCAAATGCAGACCGAGAGCTGTACTGGGAATGCGCGTCCATAATAATCATGTCAAAAACATCCTTTTTTTCCCCCACGCATGCGCAGAAGTGGGGCGGGGGGGGGGGGGGGGGGGGGGGAAAGGATATATATTTTTTCAGCGCAGACATTAGGCTCCACCCCCCAAAGCTATGGGACAGGCTGCGTGGCGCCAATTTCAAAAAAATAGAATGGGGAAACTTAGTACTTATTTTTTTTTTGGAGTAGTTGGGACCAGAAAAAACAGGCGTAACTTTGGCAATACGCCAAAAAGCTGCATTGGGGAAAATTGAGCCCCAAGTTCTGTCCTTATTTCACCAGTGCTCTGGGCGGCACAACATGGACTTTGGGTGCAGGGGTAGAAGAGGAGCAGAGAGAGAAACAAAAAGTATCGAATGGTTGGAAGGAGAGGGAAGAGGAACCCAGATCCTATTGAGTCAGAAAGAATAGAGTTTGGCTCTGAGGTACTATAATAATGATTTGGAACCACACAGCATAATTCAGCAGTGCTCAACTTACTGTGGCAGTAGGAATGAGACAAATACTTGGAAAATGGAAGACTGAATATTTATGAATTAGGTTTTTGTACTGATGAATACATTGAATGCATATTTATAAACAATAAAAATTAAGTATAGATTTCATTCAGGGCTAAAGAATATTGTCCATTACACACTCAAATTTGCTGAATATCTCCAGCGTTTAACAATAGTATATTTGTAGCAGAACCAGTACGGAACATTGTTTTAATAATAGAACTATTATTAAAATTACTATTCGTTATTAGATAATTAGGACTGAATTTGGCTTTATATACATTAGTAAAACAACAGGGTGCTTGTAGAGGAAACAGTAAGCAAAGCAGTACAAGCCAATACTTGAAAATCGCAACCTGTTAATAAGCTTTAAACATAGAAAATAGCTGCAGGAGTAGGCCATTCGGCCCTTCGAGCCTGCACCACCATTCAATAAGATCATGGCTGATCATTCACCTCTGTACCCCTTTCCTGCTTTCTCTCCATACCCCTTGATCCCTTTAGCTGTCAGGGCCATATCTAACTCCCTCTTGAATATGTCCAAAGAACTGGCATCAACAACTCTGCGGTAGAGAATTCCACAGGTTAACAACACAGTGAAGAAGTTTCTCCTCATCGTGGTCCTAAATGGCTTACCCCTTATTCTTAGACTGTGACCCCTGATTCTGGACTTCCCCAATATCAGGGAACATTCTTCCTGCATCTAACCTATCCAGTCCCATCAGAATTTTATATGTTTCTATGAGATCCTCTCTCATTCTTCTAAAATCCAGTGAATACAGGCCCAGTCAATCCAGTCTCTCCTCATATGTCAGTCCTGCCATCCCGGGAATCAGTCTGGTGAACCATCGCTGCACTCCCTTAATAGCAAGAATGTCTTTCCTCAGATTAGGAGACCAAAACTGTACACAATATTCAAGGTGTGGCCTCACCAAGGCCCTGTACAACTGCAGTAAGACCTCCCTGCTCCTATACTCAAATCTCCTAGTTATGAGGGCCAACATGCATTTGCCTTCTTCACCGCCTGCTGTACCTGCATGCCAACTTTCAATGACTGATGTACCAAGATACCCAGGTCTCGTTGCACCTCCCCTTTTCCTAATCTGCTGCCATTCAGATAATATTCTGTCTTCATGTTTTTGCCACCAAAGTGGATAACCTCACATTTATCCACATTATAACTGCATCTGCCATGCATTTGCCCACTCACCTAACCTCTTAGCATCCTCCTCACAGCTCACACCACCACCTAGCTTAGTGTCATCTGCAAACTTGGAGATATTACACAATTCCTTCATCTAAATCATTGATGTATATTGTAACTAGCTGGGGTCCCAGCACTGAGCCCTGTGGCACCCCACTGGTCACTGCCTGCCATTCTGAGAAGGACCCATTTACTCCTACTCTCTGCTTCCTGTCTGCCAAACAGTTCTCTATCCACGTCAATACATTACCCCCAATACCATTAGCTTTAATTTTGCACAACAATCTCGTGTGGAACCTTGTCAAAAGCCTTTTGAAAGTCCAAATATACCACATCCACTAGTTCTCCCTTGTCCACTCTACTAGTTATATCCTAAAAATATTCCAGAAGATGTGTCAAGCATGATTTCCCTTTCATAAATCCATGCAGACTTGGACCGATCCTGTCACTGCTTTCCAAATACGCTGCTAATTGATTCCAACATTTTCCCCCACTATTGATATCAGGCTAACCGGTCTATAATTACCCGTTTTCTCTCTCACTCCTTTTTTAAAAAGTGGTGTTACATTAGCTACCCTCGAGTCCATGGGAACTGATTCAGAATCGACAGACTGTTGGAAAATGATCAATGCATGCACTATTTCTAGGGCCACTTCCTTAAGTACTCTGGGATGCAGACTATCAGGCCCTGGGGATTTATCGGCCTTCAATTCCATCAATTTCCACAATTTCCTGACTAAGGATTTCCTTCAATTCCTCCTCCTCGCTAGACCCTCGGTCCCCTAGTATTTCCGGAAGGTGATATGTGTCTTCCTTTGTGAAGACAGAACCAAAGCATTTGTTCAACTGGTCTGCCATTTCTTTGTTCCCCATTATAAATTCACCTGATTCTGACTGCAAGGGACCTACGTTTCTCTTCACTAATCTTTTTCTCTTCATTTATCTATAGAAGCTTTTGCAGTCAGTTTTTGTGTTCCCAGCAAGCTTCCTCTCATACTCTATTTCCCCCCTCTTAATTAAACGCTTTGTCCTCCTCTGCTGAATTCTAAATTTCTCCCAGTCCTCAGGTTCACTGTGTTTTCTGGCCAATTTATATGCCTCTTCCTTGGATTTAACACTATCCTTAATTTCCCTTGTTAGCCACCCCTGAGCCACCTTCCCCGTTTTATTTTTACTCCAGACAGGGATGTACAATTGCTGAAGTTCATCTATGTGATCTTTAAATATTTGACATTGCCTATCCACCGTCAACCCTTTAAGTATCACTCGCCAGTCTATCCTAGCCAATTCACGTCTCATACCATCGAAGTTACCTTTCCTTAAGTTCAGGACCCTAGTCTCTGTGTCACTCTCCATCTTAATAAAGAATTCTACCATATTATGGTCACTCTTCCCCAAGGGGCCTCGCACAACAAGATTGCCAATTAATCCTCTCTCATTACACAACACCCAGTCTATGATGGCCTGCTCTCTACTTGGTTCCTCGACATATTGGTCTAGAAAATCATCCCTAATACACTTCAGGAAATCCTCCTCCACTGCATTGCTACCAGTTTGGTTAGCCCAATCAATATGTAGATTGGGTATTTATTCTTTTATATATTTATTCTTGATTCTGCATTTGATGTTGGACAAGCTTTTGAGTAATGAATCCATTTAATTAATTAATTTTAAATGTGAGCAGTTACCTGTGCACAAACCAATCCTGATCTGACAAATTTGAGTATTTATCATCATTAGCAAAATAACTCCAAGATCTAACTTTTTCATATTTGGCCTCCATTTTAATTTCCTCAATTGCTCCCAACATTTTAAGAACGATTACAAATGCTTAGTTTGCTTTCTCATATTAAATTGGGGGAAAAGGTTAAACAGAAAACTAAAAACATTTTACACTATTTTTTTCCTGCAATGTCACTAATGTGAACAAAGGTATTCAAACATGAGGTATTTTATCAAAGCAATAATTGCCACATATGTGCAGTTTAACATTGGAAACAATAAGAATATGCTTAAAATTCATGACAAAATTATTGTACATCTCTATTGACCACTAATCATAATATATTAAAGATTTTCAAATTTGTTGTTTAACTGCTATGCTAATTAAAAATGATTTAACATTTGTTAAATTTGTTCTGACAAGGGTTATCACAGTAGTTATCTGCAATTCCCTTGCAACATTTTAGAAAGCAAGTACTAGTTTTCTTCCATTTTACAAATCTGAAGATAATCGCTCACTTTTCAGTCAACAGAATTGATTTGTAGTAAAGAAAATGTATATTAATTATTTTTAATGCAGTTTTGGATGAAAAGATTATATATTTTACAAACAAGGCAAGATGTTTGTGTTCGTGCAGCCTACATTGAGCTGCTGATTCTATTCCTGGATTAAGCTGAAGAATGTTGAACTTGTCCGTGCCGAGTTAATCGTAACTATTCTAATTTCAGTTGTGAAGAGAGGACAATTGGGACCTGCTATTCAAATCTTAGTGCCTTTAGAAATGATCAAAATGAATTAAAAAGGCAAAGTTTTTTATTTTATATTTGAAAGCCTGTCAGATTTTGTACTGCAGAGGTAATCCAAAGCCCAAAGATTTAAAGCTCACATTCGTATTGAAAACAGAGAGCTTCTTTGTATTTTGTACGAAGGAAAAATAAAATCCCACAGAGGTATTTCCTTCCTTTCTGTATAAAAGCTGCCCCCCCCTCCAAACAGTGTGTAGAAACCATTTTTGTTTCTAACTTTTCACATCCCTCCACACAGACAAATCATCTGGGAAACAGCAAAGCGATCCTTTTCAAATAATGCCGGTAACAGGAGCAGCCTGTTCTGGGGACAGGCCCCAACTGCCTCTGTGCGTAGTTTACAAATTGTTCCTAATGTGTGAGATTTGCGGCCCATGCCAAGTTTCTTCTCTAGGCCTTAGCCCCTTCAAATGGATCATGTCACAAAAGTAGCTCCCAGGGGGATTCACAAGGGATCAGAAATCAGAGAGTCACAAAGCTTGGTGTTTCGAAGGCCCAATAGGCCCCAGAGGGAAAACAACAAGTCTGTTGTCTATACAACATGACAGCTGCTCAGATTAGGAGTTTAGCTGTTATTTTTTTCATGGAGTTTCTTCAAAACACATCCAGAATTAAAGTAAATTCTATTTTATACCCATGTAAATACAAATGATTTTATATTGACGCATTTCAGTTAGTAAGCATATCATTTTTTTTAGTGTCAAACTGAGACTGTTGGAAGCAAATGCATTTGACACTTCTCCCCATGACATTCAGAAACTTGAAATTTAGAAAGAGAAAATGTTAGTTGAGCCAGACCTTAATATAAAATGTGAATGAGTCAGTACAAATGTAGGAGGATCTTTTGCTCTAATTAATACTTATGACTAGAAAGACAGCTGAATGGGGAGAAAAATGTTCTATATTTTTCAAACGCATATTATGCCAACCTGAAAGTTCAAAGTCGTAAATATTCTAATCATCCATGTGTGTACCATATGCAATGACTAAATTCTAATCTGGTAAATTTGCAGGTAATTTGGATGATGGCAACCATACAAATTTGAGCATGTTTGACTTTTCTGATTTAGCAAGATTTAAAAACCATATTAAATGAAACATTGATAATATAAAAACCAAAGTCATTGCAAGGATCAGTGGTACACAAGTTGAGATCTTCCCTTTGCGAATACAGACAAAGAAAGCCTTAGCCCTGGGGACTACTTTACACTGAGCATGGAAAGGAAGAGAAAAACACCCACATCTATTAATTTCTGTAATGCTGGGAATACTTCAGCCTAAAAGGATGAGCCACCAACAAACTCAGTAAAATTCTCACTTTCATGACTGTCATATGTCTGTTAAGCATGTTATGAGAACTGGTACAAAACTCCCATTTTGACATTTCCAGTAAATTACCATATATTTTGGAGGCTATGTGCACATACAGGAAAAAAAAAATCCAAACTAACTAAAGCTGTGATTTCATTGATAGGTTATCTTGAGAGGTTATGTATGTAATTTATTATAAAGACAAAAACCAGACATGGGTTTATGGGCTAGAACCTCCAATTTTGAGCTTGTCACCCAAAAACAGGTGTTATTTCCGGCGTGGGCGGTAAAAAAGGGTTTTCAGATCGCTGGCTTCTCGCCCACTCAAAACACCTAGTTTATATTTTTGAAAATGGGCATTACTGTGAGTGATATCACATGGGCGGTAGCGTTACATTTTTGTGACCTTCTGCCATAAAGTGTGGCCGTCCTTAGCAACAGCATGGCGACGCTCGATTCTGGCGATTCAGGAGGTCAAGGGTCACGATGACATGTGCAGAAGAGGACACAGAGAGAGAGGGAGCTCAGAGGGACTGAAGGCGTGGCTGCTTTGCGAGGAAGGAGGGAGACTTGAGCTTAACAGCAAGTAGGCAAACAAAAATTAGCTGTTAACAGCCACATATTTTCCCTATAATGTAGGGAGAGAGGCAAGGCATCACAGCATGCTGTGGAGACGGACGTTGGAGAGAGCAGTGAGCTGGGAGAGGAACACATTGGAGGGCGCAAAAGAGCCAGGAGGTTCTCGGACGAGGAAAATGCCTCCCTCCTGCAGGAGGTCGAGTCACGCTGGGGTGATTTGACACAGGGAGGGCGTGGGAAGCCCACCCCAAAGGCCTACCAGAGGACATGGACCAAGATAGCAGAGGTGGTCCTGTCGGCGACCAACGAGGTGCGTGAGGGCAACCAATGCCGCAAACGACGGAATGACCTTGTGGGATTCGCAAGAGTAAGTATTACATTGATTTACATGTATTTATGTATTTATCTAATTTGATTTGTAACAGTCTTGAGTGACTATCAACAGATGTGAGGTCTTGCACTTTTACCAGGAATATTTTACACTCAGTCTGAGGTCACGGTGAACGTCTTCAGGAAAAGAATGCTAATAATCATAATAATCATGATTACATCTGTCGGTTATGAGTTGTATCAGTGTCCGTGACAGTACCTAGCAATGATATCACGCAATGATCTTATGCCATGTCGTCCGGTCACATTTTACAGAAGAAGCTATCGACAATGAGGTCCATGCAGAGGCAAACGGGTGGGGGGCCACCAGACTCCAGTGACATCACTGACATGGAGGAGCGAGTGCTAGCACTCGTGGGGAAGCACCCCCGGACGCATCTGCAGACCCTGAAGTGATGCCACGTGAGTAAAGCTTACACCATTGCGTAATGTAAAGTCAACAGATGCCACACCAACTCATATCCGACCAATCATACATGATAGATGATTTCTAAAAGTGTCATAGAAATAATGCTGGCCTCATGAAAATCATTGCAATCCACAATGTGTTGATGGTCATGAAATGTGATGTCTGCGATGATTTTGAGAGCGGTGATGCTTTTGTCGTGCATATGCTGTGTGTAACGCTGGACTCACCTCATCACCCTTCTCCTCTAACAACCTCATTTGTGTCTTGTAGCTCAGCTAGCAGCGCGGCCCCAGGCAAAGCCATAGAGGCCAGGCCAGAAGGTGGGGGTGCAGGGCAGGAGTCGGCGGACAATCCTACTACATCTGGTGCTGAGGAGCTCAGATTGTCGCTGGGTCTGTTCTTGATGGATGAGAGCGCGGACTTCGAAGAACCTGCATCGCCACGCTCCAGAACCCATTCCACCCCAAGACCATCTATTGGTCCTCCGGTCATTCCCGCCTCCACGCTCCTTTCCACAGGGCACCCCATTTGTCCCCAGGGCGGCACCGACCCCACGGAGGCCTTGTGGACGCGGCAGGTCTGTTCCACGAGCGCGACATGACAGCGGAGAGATGGTTCAGTTGTCCAGGAGGACTGTGGACATTGGTGACCAGAATCATCGAAGCTTTGGGGGGGACATATCCTGACACCTGGCCACCATGTCAGAGTACATTCTGCACATGGCGGAGTCCCTGGATGCGATAGCCAGGAACACTGCTGCAACAGCCCTCCCAGTGGTCCCAGAGCGCGGCACTCCACCCCTAGGTTCCGCACCACCACTGCGAACGACAGGTGCAAGCAAGGACCAAGATCCTGCTTCTGCATCAGAGAATGTTGCCCCCTCGGCTACCCCCACTCCCATACCCGTCCAACCAACGCATCTGCCTTCATTCCCCCCAATGAGGAACTGTCTGAGGAGCCATGGAGCGAGGAGGGGGAAGGGATAGAGGTGGGGAGAAGGAGAGGAGGGAAGGAAAGTGAGGTGCATGTGCACAGGTGATGGCTGTGTTATATCGGCATCTGGCTGTATGTAATTTGTTGCAATGTATGGGCGCTGGGGACCACGCTCCTGCTTTGCCTTTGTATTGTGTGTTGGTGGACATGTTGGTCATTTGATTTATGTCAATGGTGGAAAAAGTGGGGTGTGGGTGGGGGTTGGGTATTATTGGCTGTGATACTTACGATTTCAGACCAATGTTGGTATTAAATTTTTGTCACTGAACATAACCTTGTTGCGCATTGTCTCATATAGCTGGACCGTTACACATTAGTGATTCTTTACCGTGAAAAGTTAAATACAACTTTACATCAATCAACATAAACTTTAACTGGCACCAAGGTGATGGGCACCATTGATGTCCGAGCTGCGCATACACAGCAGTGTGTCAGCGTTGTCACTCACATCAGTGCTCTTTCAGGCAAATCTTTCAGATATCAGCTCCTCACGTAAGAGTGGGATTTAACAAATGCCAGCCACACCGCTGGCGTCCATCCCGGTTAGTTCCACCTTTTTGTGGGCGCTTTTTTGAGCGGGCGATATTCTGGGCAATGTGTGCGAGGTGGTGAAATTGACAGTGGGCGATCTCCATAGCCGCTAGTTTGGTAAATATGCTCTTTACGACAAAAAACAGTCGCCGGGCGTTATTAGTGAATCTCGGCGTTAAGTCTGCGAGGAACATAACGCTGGGCGATAATATGGGCGTTGAAATCGCCCATTCTGCTGATTCCACCCAAAAAAGTGGGCGGGCGGTAATTTTTCTCGCCGTTAAGCACATGGGGAAAATAACGCTCGGCGATAAGTCTCCTAAAAAAGCCCGTCAGTTTCCATTTTGTGCCAAAATGGGCAATATCTGGGCATTATACGTCATTTCAGCGGTTAAATGAGCATCACAGACAAAAAAAAAGAGTTTCTAGCCCTATAGCTTTGCCAGATTTGAATTCTTCGGAACAAACACTATGACATTGTTAAAATCTTGGAAGAATTTCTGGGTCCCCAAGGTCATTAACAATTGTGAAAAGACAAGGGTACAGATGCAGATTGGAGTTTGAAACTATAACTGAGTTATACTTTCACTTCTAAAGTACTGTTTTAATAATTGAGTCAATCCAACGTGGATAAAATATCTGAAGCGATACATGTTGTACTCATTGCATTGATCAACAATAGATGATTTAGCATATATGGTGTTGATTTTTGGAGTACTTTTGGTGAACTTAATCCTTAATGTTAATTCTTTTATCTTTCCCTCCCTCGGAATTGTTCCAAATTTAGCCCTGGAAGCAGAACTATTCTCCTCCATAACAACTATTACTAATGTTGCCTGAAAAGAGGCATACTTATAGAAGGATGGTTCGGCTGGGTTAATATTTTTCCCACACCTAGGCATCTACCTCCCCAGTCTAATTCATTGCTGTGATGGAAGGGAATTAACAGTTTTTAAAAAAAAATCACTTTTCACTCAACCCTGGAATTAGAAGTTTTTCAATAAAATCATAATCTGAGAGTTTAATGTTGTTGGAGAAAGAAATAACATACACCAGGAAAGTATTTTGTTCAGTTACATTTAAGTAAATTATAATCCAAAAGCAAAATACTGCGGATGCTGGAAACCTGAAATAAAAACAGAAAATGCTGGAAATACTCAGCAAGTCAGGCAGCATCTGTGGAGAGAGAATCATCATAGATAGTCCCTCGGAATCGAGGAAGACTTGCTTCCACTCCTGAAGTGAGTCCTTTGGTGGCTGAACAGTCCAATACAAGAGCCACAGACCCTGTCACAGGTGGGACAGACATTCGTGGGGGGGGGAAAGGGGTGGGTGGGACTGCTTTGCCGCACGCTCTTTCCGCTGCCTGCGCCCGTGCTCTTTACCCTCGTGGCGTTGAGATTCGAAGAGCTCAGCGCCCTCCCGGATGCACCCCTCCACCCAGGGCGGTCTTTGGCCAGGGACTCTCAGGTGTCAATGATGATGTCGCACTTTATCAGGGAGGCTTTGAGGGTGTCCTTTTAACGTTTCCGTTGCCCACCTTTGGCTTGTTTGCCGTGAAGGAGCTCCACATAGAGTACTTGCTCTGGGAGTCTAGTGTCTGGCATGTGAACTATGTGACCTGCCCAGCGAAACTGATCGAGTGTGGCCAGTGCTTCAATGCTGGGGATGTTAGCCTGGGTGAGGACACTAATGTTTGTACACCTGTCCTCCCAGGGGATTTTCAGGATCTTGCGGAGACATCATTGGTAATATATCTCCAGCAACTTGAGGTGCCTTCTGTACATCGTCCATGCCTCTGATCCAGGACGGGTATTACTACAACCTTGTAGGCCTTGAGAGCTTGGTGGTAGATTTGAGGGCCTGGTCTTCGAACACACTTTCTCAGACGGCCAAAGGCTGCACTGGTGCACTGGAGGCGATGTTGAATCCCCGCATCAAAGTCTGCCTTTGTTGATAAAAGACTCCCGAGGTATGGGAAATGGTCCACGTTGTCGACGGCCGCGCCGTGAATCTTGATGACTGGGGGGTAGTGCTGTGCGGCGAGTTCAGGCTTGTGGATGACCTTTGTCTTACGGATGTTAAGCGTAAGGCCCATGCTTTCATATGCCGCGGTGAATACATCGACTATATCCTGGAGTTCAGCCTCAGAATGTGCGCAGACGCAGGCGTCGTCCGCGTACTGCAGCTCAACGACACGAGGTTGGGGTGATCTTGGACCAGGCCTGGAGGCGGCGTAGGTTAAACAGCTTCCCACTGGTTCTGTAATTTAGTTCCACTCCAGCGGGGAGCTTGTTGACTGAGGTGGAGCATGGCAGCGAGGATGATTGAGAAGAGGGTTGGAGCGATGACGTAGCCCTGTTTGACCCCAGTCCGGACGTGGATTGGGTCTGTAATGGAACCGCGGGTAAAGATCACGGCCTGCATGTCGTCGTCGAGCAGGCAAAGGATATTGACAAACTTTTGGGGGCACCCAAAATGGAGGACGACGCTCCATAAGCCCTCACGGTTGACAGTGTCAAAGGCAGTGTAAGATCGAAAAAGGCCATGTATAAGGGCTGGCGCTGCTCCCTGCATTTTTCCAGCAGCTGTCGTGCTGCAAAGATCATGTCTGTTTGCCCCATCGGGGACGAAATCCACATTGTGACTCCGGGAGGAGCTCGTTGGCCACAGGGAGAAGATGGTTGAGGAGAACTCTAGCGACAACCTTCCCAGTGGCTGATAGCAGGGAGATTCCCCTGTAGTTGCTGCAGTCGGACTTGTCCCCCTTTTTAAAGATGGTCACAATCACTGCATCTCAGATCTCCTTGCATACTCTCCTCCCTCCAAATGAGGGAGATGAGGTCATGTATCCGCGCCAACAGCGTCTCTCCGCCATACTTTAGCGCATCAGCAGGGATTCCATCCGCACCCGTAGACTTGTTATTCTTTAACTGTTTTATGGCTTTGCCTACCTCATGCAGCGTTGGGGTTTCACTGAGGTGGTGGCGGGTCACATGTTGCGGGATGGATTTGAGAACACTCGAGTCAAAGGCAGAGTCTCGGTTGAGGAGATCTTCAAAGTATTCCTTCCAGTGGGCCCTGAAAGCTTCGGTGTCCTTAAGTGTTTCCCTGTTCTTGGCCACGAGTGTGGTGGGGCCTTGGGAGTTTGGACCATAGATGGCCTTAACTGCAATGAAGAATCCTCGCATATCGTGGCTGTCGGCCAGTTGTTGTATCTCTTGTGCTTTCTCCATCCACCACCTGTTCTTTAGGTCCCGGGTTTTTTGTTGGACCTCAGCCTTGAGCTGTCTGTAATGCTGCTTTGCAGCTCCCGAGTTGGGTTGTTGCTTGAGGCTCAAATGTCCTGCGCTTACGATCTATTCGTTCTTGGATCTGATCATTTTCATCAAACCAGTTTCTGGTTGAGTAACCAAGTGTCTCTTCACAGAGACCTGGAGGGCAGACCAAGTGCTGTGGGCAATCAGCATCTCAGGGCCATCAAGGCACGCCAGATTAGCTGTGAGGCGCTGGCTGTATAGGGCTCTCTTAGCTGGATCTTTAAGTGCCCCGGCATTAACATTTTTGCGGCACTGCTTCTGCTGTCTCCTCTGCTTTGGGGCTATGATTATATTGATGGATCGGATTAGGCAATGGTCCGTCCAGCAGTCGTCAGGCTCCTGTCATGGCGCGGGTGATGCGCACATACTTGCGATCCCTGGCTCGGACGATGACATAATTGAACAGATGCCAGTGTTTGGAACGAGGGTGTTGCCACGATGCCTTGTATTCGTCGCTCTGGCAGAACAGGGTGTTGGTGGTGAGGAGTTCGTGTTCTAGACATTTTGTCCGGAGTAGGGTACGGCTGGAATTTGATTTCCCGACCCCGTCTCTGCCAATCACGCCTCCCCAGAGCGCTGTGTCTTTGCCGACCCTGGCATTAAAGTCACCTAGGAGGATCAGTTTGTTGCCCGGGGACGCGGGACAGGGATGTCTCGAGGTTGGAATAAAAACCCTCTTTAGCCTCATCCATTGCATCGAGTGTTGGGGCGTACGCACTGATGACTGTGGCGCATTGGTTTTGAGATAGGGCAAGGCCAAGTCATGAGGTGTTCGTTAACGCTGCGGGGGAGTCTTTGAGGCGGTCAACCAGTTCATTTTTGACAGCGAAGCTGACTCCATGAAGGCGGCGTTCTTCCTCTGGTTTTCCTTTCCAGAAAAAAGGTGTAACCTCCACCATGTTCCTTGAGCTGGCCTTCTCCTGCCCGCCGGGTCTCGCTTAGGGCGGCAATGTCAATGTCAATACGTCTAAGTTCCCGGGCAACCATGGCGGTGCGGCATTCTGGCCTGTTGCTATTGGAGTTGTCCATGAGGATCCTGACGTTCCAGGTCCTGAATTGGAAGATGCCTGTGTGCGAGTTCTTTTAACATGGGGTGGCCATTGCACACCGACAACCACACGGGCTTAACTGAGCAAGGTCTTGGTGCAGTGGCAAAGGGGTCCTTAACGACTGGAGACCAGGTACTGCTGTATAAGCCTAATTACCTATGACGAGGTGTTCTCCGCAAGCTCGGCACCGATTAATGCCATTGATGGTAGATGTCCCGAGGCTTGGTTGGGGGGGCAGGCATGAGAGAGGTCAGGTGTCCGCTGGGTTTCCGAGGGATGTTGTGGAAAGTTTCTTCCAAGGTTAAAAATTTCCCCAAAGGTTTCCAAATTGCTTTAAAAGTTTGAATTTAAAAGTATTTCCAAATTATTTAAAAAAGAAATTACACAGATCGATTGATGGTTTAATAAATAGATTAAGAGTTGGTTAAAAGTTAATAAAAAAAGTTTAAAATGTAAATCAAGTTGTTTAAAAATTAGTGTTCACCGCTAATGACCTTGGGCAGGTACAGCCCGTCGTTAGGCCGGGCCGGTTGGCCGAAGGGACCTGGAGTGCTGAATGTACTCTCTCAATCTTTGTACATCGGAGAGAGAAACAGAGTTAACGGCCGTGATATCTCCACACACAGCGGGATTGATGCTGCCTGGGCAGGTTGAAAGCTCGCTCCCGACTCGAACCCTCTCTCTCTCCGGAATCTTCCCATGATTGGGCTTGTTAAGCCCTCCCTATGGGCTTCCCAGCCAATAAAGAGGAAGCTGATCTGAGGACGTCAATTGATGACGTGTCATCAGCCGGTTTCCTTAAAGGGACCATGCCCACAATGGTTTTGACAGTTGTGCTGTCAGTGTCCCACAGCATTGAGGTGCTGCAAACACTGAGAAGCACTACAGAGTTGCACAGCTGCACCCAGGCTCTCCCATGACTCCCTCCAGATGCTACAGGAGGGCACAAGCAAGGACGTCGTCAGGAGTCCAGGCTGCAGTGGCACAAACCCTTCAATGATCTAAGCACATCACGAAATGTTACTGCAAAGCCACACAACTTCATCCTGCTGTGCCACTCATCACATCCCCATCACTCTGCCTTCCCGACTCTATCCCCGCACATCCTCTCACACCAACTTACCTTGCACCTCCACCCATCTCTCTCTATCTATCTATTATCAGTTTCCCATTTCACTAGCCAACCCTCACACTCATCCTTTGTCCAATCATAACAACTAACAACACACAAGCGAAGTCCTGCTACAACTGTGCAGGGTATTGGTGAGGCCACACCTGGAGTACTGCATACAGTTTTGGTCTCCATATTTAAGGAAGGATATACTTGCATTGGAGGCTGTTCAGAGAAAGTTCACTAAGTTGATTCCAGACATGATGGGGTTGACTTATGAAGATAGGTTGAGTTGTTTGGGCCTATACTCATTGGAGTTCAGAAGAATGAGAGGTGATCTTGTCGAAACATGTAAGATAATGAAGGGGCTCAACAAGGTGGATGCAGAGAGGATATTTCCACTCATAGGGGAAACTAAAACTAGGGGATTATAGTCTCAGAATAAGAGGTCGTTTATTTAAAACTGAGATGAGGAAGAATTTCTTCTGAGGTTTATAAATCGATGGAATTCTCTGCCCCAGAGAGCTGTGGAGGCTGGGTTATTGCATATATTTAAGACGGGGATACAGATTTTTAAGCAATAAGGGAATAAGGGTTATGGGGAACGGGGAGGGAAGTGGAGCGGAGTCTATGATCAGATCAGCCATGATCTTATTAAATGGCAGAGCAGGCTCGAGGCGCCAAATGGCCTACTCCTGCTCCTATTTATGTTCTTATGTTCAGGGTAGGAACTTGGGTCCTTAAGCCAATATTCATGTATAGTTAATCATCATCATCATCATAGGCAGTCCCTCAAAATCGAGGAAGACTTTCTTCCACTCAAAGTGAGTTCTCAGGTGACTTGACTGTACAGTCCAATATGGGAATTACAGTCTCTGTCACAAGTGGGACAGATAGACATTGAAGGAAAGGGTGGGTCGGGAGTCTGGTTTGCTGCACGCTCCTTCCGCTGTCTGTGCTTGGTTTCTGCACACTCTCGGCGACGAGACTCCAGGTGCTCAGCGCCCTCCCGGATTCTATTCCTCCACTTAAGGTGGTCTTGGGTCAGGGATTCCCAGGTGCTGGTGGGGATGTTGCACTTTATCAAGGAGGCTTTGATTGGCACGAATGCATGACCTCATCTCTCTTATCTGGAAGGAGAACACACCGGGAGATCTCAGAAGCCATAATCGCGACCATCTTTAAAAAACAGACAAGTCCGACTGTGGCAACTACAGAGGAATCTCCCTGCTTTCGGCCACTGGGAAAGTCATCACAAGAATCCTCCTTAACTGTCTTCTCCGTGGCTGAAGAGCTCCTCCCGGAGTCACACTGCAGATTCCGTCCACTAAGGGGTACAACGGACATGATCTTCATCACGAGACAACAAGTGAAATGCAGGGAACAGCACCAACCCTTGTACATGGCCTTCTTTGACCTCACAAAGGCTTTTGACACTGTCAACCACGAAGGACAGTGGAGCGTCCTCCTCCGTTTCGGCTGCCCCCAAAAGTTTGTCACCATCCTCCGCCTACTCCACGACGACATGCAAGCCATGATCCTGACCAACGGATCCAGCACAGACCCAATCCATGGCTGGACCGGGGTCAAGCAGGGCTGAGTCATTGCAATGCTCTTTGCGATCTTCCTCGCTGAAATGCTCCATCTCACTCTCAACAAACTCCCCACTGGAGTGGAACTAAACTGTAGAACCAATGGGAACCTATTCAACCTTCGTCGCCTCCAGTCTAGGTCCAAGGTCATCCCATCCTATATTTAATGTTGATGTATTGTCAAACATTGAAATCTTTATTTTCAGGACTTTGCATTCTTAGATTTGTGAGCACCTTTGGAAGTGGCTTAGTGAGTTGGAGTGAATGGTGAGACATAAGGGTACCCCCCACAATGGTGATGTGTGAAACAAATGGGTTGGACATTGCAGGGATTCTTTATGGAGCTGGTGTGGGGTGGTGCCAACCTGGCACATCATGTGGCAGTATGAAGTGAAGTAAAAGTGGCCATGGTGAGGCCATCCCTGGCAGCATTGTGGTCAGATGCTGATATCCTGTGTACTGTGCAGCATCAGGTGATTGCAGAGAAGGTTGGTTGTGAGGCTGGTGTGTTTCGTGATGCTGGTATTGGGGCTGATCGTGGTGGGATTCTGACGACCAGGTGAGATTTTTTCAAGGACACCGATGCTTCTGGAATAGACGGCAGGTGAGGTTGAGATGACAGAAGCGCCTGGTCAATGGTGAGAGGTTGCTCCAAGGAGGTGCCAGAGAAGAGAGAGTTCACTGCAAACACTTCCAAAGTGCATACAGCTCACAACTCTTTTCCAAAACCAGAAGGCTTCGGACATTGGAAAGTGAACAGTCGTGAAATGGTAGTTTTTATACCACTTCTGCAGCTGTCAACTAGCCAAAGCAATAGTGAGTTACTGAGAACCTGACACACTTACCTGGCGTGAAACCCGAGGGACGGTAAAGCCGTCAAAAGGTTGGTAAAATTTTTTAAGTGCCTGCTTTCAAGCCTCTTAATTAGCATTTAAATACTTTTTAATGTTAATTAACAGTCCCTCCGCTTGCTGTCAAGTCGGCTATCCAAACATCAACCTTACAGTTGAGAAACTCACATGGAGGTGGGTTTACAGCGAGATCCCGACCGACTGTCGATCAGGGCCATTTTGACATCGGGCCTGCCTCCAAATCTGCACTCTCCGGGCTGGGAACATTCCTGCCAATGTTTCAGGTTGATGATCGGAGTATAGTATAATTTACTAAATTATAATGCCTAGTATCAGTCTCTGCATCCTTTATAAATATCCAGTCATTTTGAGCAGGTAAAAGATAGGGGGCTTCTCCAGTCGCTAAAAATACTGGATAACTGCGAGACTCTGGAGTGTCTGTTTTTTTATTTGTTCCGGGATGTGGGTGTTGCTGGCAAGGCCAGCATTTATGCCTATCCCCTAACTGCTCTTGAGAAGGTGGTGGTGGACCGCCTCCTTGAACCGTTGCAGTCCTTGTGGTTGCCCTCCCACAGCGCTGTTAGAGGTCCAGGGATTTTGACCCAGCGACAATGAAGGAACGGTGATATATTTCCAAGTCAGGATGGTGTGCAGCTTGCAGGGGAACTTGCTGCCATGTGCCTGTTGTCCTTGTCTTTCTAGGTGGTAGAGATCGTGTGTTTGGGAGATGCTGTCGAAGAAGCCTTGGCGAGTTGCTGTAGTGCATCTTGTAGATGGTACACAATGCAGCCATGGTGCATCGGTGGTGGAGGGAGTGAATGTTGAAGGTGGTGGATGGGGTGCTAATCAAGCGGGCTACTTTGTCCTGGATCATCATATCACCTGTCTCCACTCTTGCCTCAGCTCATCTGCTGCTGAAGCCCCCATCCATGCCTTTGTTACCACTAGATTTGACTATTCCAACATACTCCTGGCTGGCATCCCACATTCTACCCTACGTAAACGAGAGGTGATCCAAAACTCGGCTGCCCGTGTCCTAACTCGCACCAAGTCGCATTCACCCATCACCCCAGTGCTCGCTGACCTACATTGGCTTCCGGTTAACCAACGCCTCGATTTCAAAATTCTCATCTTGCACTCCCCATCTCGGCAATCTTCTCCAGTCCCACAACTCCCCCCCCCCCGCCTTCGCCCCAACACCGAGATGTCTGCGCTCCTTTAATTCTACCCTCCTGAGCATCCCTGATTATAATCACTCAACCATTGATGGCCGTGCCTTCTGTTGCCTAGGCCCCCAAGCTCTGGGACTCCCTGCCTAAAGCTCTCCGCCTCTTGTTCCACCTTCAAGACTCTCCTTAAAACATACCTCTTTGGCCAAGCTTTTGGTCACCTAGCTAATTTCTACTTATGCTGCTTGGTGTCAAATTTTTAATTGCATAATACTCCTGAGAAGCACCTTGGGACGTTTCACTACGTTAAAGACGCTATATAAATACAAGTTGTTGTTTTTGGATGGTGTCAAGCTTCCTGAATGTTGTTGGAGCTGCATTCATTCAGGCAAGTGGAGAGTATCCCATCACACTCCGACTTGCGTCTTGCAGATGGTGGAAAGGCTTTGGGGAGTCAGGTGGTGAGGCACTCGCTGCAGAATACCCAGCCTCTGACCTGCTCTTGTTGCCACGGTATTTATGTGGCTGGTCCAGTTAAGTTTCTGGTCAATGTTGATGGTGGGGGATTCGGCGATGGTAATGCCGTTGAATATTAAGGGGAGATGGTTAGACTGTTGCTTGTTGGAGATGGTCATTGCCTGGCGCGAATGTTACTTGCCACATTAGCCCAAGCCTGAATGTCGTCCAGATCTTGCTGCAGCGGGCATGGACTGCTTCATTTTCTGAGGAGTTGGGAATGGAACTGAAATTTCTGCAATCAGCAGCAAACATCCCCACTTCTGAGATGGTTGAGCCTAGGACACTGCCCTGAGGAATTTCTGCAGCGATGTCCTGGGGCTGGGATGATTGACCTCCAACAACGACGACATCTTCCTTTGTGCTAGGTATGACTCCAGCCAGGGGAGAGTTTTCACCCTGATTACCATTGATTTTAATTTTACTAGGGTTCCTTGATGCCACACAGTCAAATGCTGCCTTGATGTCAAGGGCAGTCAACTCTCACCTCACCTCTGAAATTCAGCTCGTGTCCATGTTTGGATTGTAATGAGATCTGGAGCCGAGTGATTCTGGCGGAACTCAAACTGAGCATCAGCGAGCAGGTTATGGGTGAGTAAGTGCTGCTGGATAGCACTGTCGACAACACCTGCCATCACTTTGCTGATGATTGAGAGTAGACTTATGCAGCAGTAATTGGCCGGATTGGATTCGTCTGACTTTTTGTGAACAGGACATACCTGGGCAGTTTACACATTGTTGGGTAGATGCCAGTGTTGTAGTTGTACTGGAACAGTTTGGCTAGAGGCGTGGCTAGTTTTGGAGCACAACAGCCGGGATGTTCTCGGGGCTCATAGCCGTTGCTGTATCCAGTGTGCTCAACCACTTCTTGATATCATGTGCAGTGAATCGAATTGGCTGAAGACTGGCTTCTGTGATGGTAGGGACCTCAGGAGGAGGCCGATATGGATCATCCACTCAGCACTTCTCACTGATGACTGCAAATGCTTCAGCCTAGTCTTTTGCACTTACGTGCTGGGCTCGGCCATCATTGAAGATGGGGATACTCATGGAGCCTCCTCCTCCCGCTAGTTGTTTAATTGTCTACCACCATTCACGACTGGATGTGGCAGGACTGCAGAGCTTTGATCTAATTCATTGATTGTGGGATCGCTTAGCTCTGTTTATAGCATGTTGCTTCCGCTGCTCAGCATACATGTAGTTGTGTGTTGCAGCTTCCCCAGGTTGGTACCTCATTTTTAGGTACCCCTGGTGCTACTCCTGGCATGCTCTTTCACACTCCTCATTGAATCAGGGTTGGTCCCCTGGCTAGATGGTAATGGTAGAGTGAGGGATATGTCATGAGGTTACAGATTGTTGTGGAATGCAATTCTGCTGCTGTTGATGGTCGAAAAGGCCTCATGGATGCCCAGTTTTGAGCTGCTAGATCTGTTCTGAATCCATCCCATTTTAGCACGGTGGTTGTACCACACAATACGATGGATAGTGTCCTCAGTGTCCACAATGACTGTGTGGTGATCACTGCCACCAATGCTGCCATGGATAGATGCATCTACGACAGGTAGATTGGTGAGGACGAGGTCAAGTAGGTTTTTCCCCCATGTTGGTTCTCTCACCACCTGCTGCAGGCCCAGTCTGGAAGGGGTAATATATTAAGCATGGATAGCAGAATGGCGAACTAACAGAAATCAGAGATTCGGGATAAATGGGTCATTTTCAGGTTGGCAAACTGGAACTAGTGGGGTGCCATAGGGATCAGTGCTAGGGCCTCAACTATTTACAATCGATATTAATGACTTGGATGAAAGGAACCGAGTGAAATGTAGCCAAATTTGATGATATAAAGATAGGTGGGAAAGCAAGTTGTGAGGATGATGCAAATAATCTGCAAAGGGATATAGATAGGCTAAGTGAGTGGGAAAACATTTGGCAATTAGAGTATAATGTGGGAAAATGTGAGGTTATCCACTTTGGTAGGAAAAATAAAAAGCTTATTATTTAAATGGGGAGAGTTTACAAAATGCTGCAGTACAGAGGGACCTGGGGGTCCTAGTACATTAAACACAGAAAGTTAGCATGCAGGTACAGCAAGTAATTAGAAAGGCAAATGGAATGTTGGCCTTTATTGCAAAGGGGATGGAGTATAAAAGTAGGGAAATCCTGCTACAACTGTGCAGAGCGTTGGTGAGACCACACCTGGGGTACTGCATACAGTTTTGGTTTCCTTATTTAAGGAGGGATATACTTGCATTGGAGGCAGTTCAGAGAAGGTGACGAGGTTTATTCCTGAGATGAAGGGGTTGTCATATTAAGAAAGGTTGAGCCTATACTCATTGGAGTTTAGTCTTCGAACACTCTTTTCCTCAAATGGCCGAAGTCTGCACTGGCGGCGGTGTTGAATCTCATCGTCAATGTCTGCTCTTGATAAGAGACTCCCAAGGTATGGGAAATGGTCCACGTTGTCCAGGGCTGCACTGTGGATCTTGATGACTGGGGGAAGAGTATTCGAAGACCAGGCCCTCAAATCTGCCACCAAGCTCATGGTCTACAGGGCTGTAGTAATACCCGCCCTCCTGTATGGCTCAGAGACATGGACCATGTACAGTAGACACCTCAAGTCGCTGGAGAAATACCACCAACGATGTCTCCACAAGATCCTACAACTCCCCTGGGAGGACAGGTGCACCACCGTTAGCGTCCTCAACCAGACCAACATCCCCAGCATTGAAGCACTGACCAGACTTGATCAGCTCCGTTGGGCATTGTTCGCAAAGCAAAGCTCCCAAAGCAAACGCTCTATTCGGAACTCCCTCATGGCAAACGAGCCAAAGGTGGGCAGAGGAAACGTTACAAGGATACCCTCAAAGCCTCCCTGATAAAGTGCAACATCCACACGGACACCTGGGAGTCCCTGGCCAAAGACCGCCCTAAGTTGAGGAAGAGCATCCAGGAGGGCGCTGAGCACCTCGAGTCTCATCGCCGAGAGCATGCAGAAATCAAGCGCAGGCAGCGGAAAGAGCGTGCGGCAAACCTGTTCCACCCACCCTTTCTCTCAACGACTATCTGTCCCATCTGTGACAGGGACTGTGGTTCTCGTATTGGACTGTTCAGCCACCGAAGGACTCATTTTTAGAGTGGAAGCAAGTCTTCCTCGATTCCGAGGAACTGCCTATGATGATGATGATGGAATTTAGAAGACCGAGGGGATCTTATTGTAATGTATATGATTCTGAGTGGGCTTGACAGGGTAGATGCAGAGAGGATGTTTCCCCTCGTGGGGAATCTAAAACTAGAGGGCATAGTTTCAGAATAAGGGTCGCCCATTTAAAACGGAAATGAGGAAGAATTTCTGCTCTGAGGGTTGTGAATGTTTGGAATTCTGTAACCCAGAGAGTGGTGGAGGCTGGGTCATTAAATACATAAGGTGTAGATAGACAGATTTTTGAATGATAAAGGAGTCAAGGGTTATGGAGAGAGGGCAGGGAAGTGGAGTTGAGGCCAAGATCAGGTCAGCCATGATCTTTTTGATTGGCGGAGCAGGCTCGAGGGGCCAGATGGCCTACTCATGATCCTATTTCTTATGTTCTTATATGTCCTAAAGGACGTGGCCAGCTCGGTCAGTAGTGGTACTGCCGAGCTACTCGTTATAGACATTGACATCCCCCACCTATGTACATTCTGTGCCCTTGCTACCCTCAGTGCTTCTTCCAAGTGGTGTTCAACATGGAGGAGTACTGATTCATCAGCTGAGGGAGGGTGGTAGTTAGCAGGAGGTTTCCTTGCCCATGCTTGACCTGAAGCCATGAGACTTCATGGGGTCCAGAGTCAAAGTTCAGGACTCCCAGGGCCACTCCCTCCTAACTGTATAGCACTGTGAAGCCACTTCGGGTGGGTCTGTCCTGCCAGGTGATGGAGGAGTCTGGGACATTGACTGAAAGGTATAATTCTGTGATTATGACTATGTCAGACTGTTGCTCCCCCAATTTTGGCACGTCCCCAAGATGTTAATGAGGAAGACTTAGTAGGGTCGACAAGGCTGGGTGTACTGTTGTTGTGTCCGAAGCCAGTGCAGAGGTCGATGCCGGGTGGTCCGTCCGGTTTTATTCTTATTGTTTTCTGTAGCGGTTTATTACAACTGAGTGGCCCATTTCAGAGGGAGCCCCCCTCTTGAATCGCTGTAGTAGCAGTTTGATATAACTGAGTAGCTTGCTAGATCATTTCAGAGGGCAGTTAAGAGTCAACCACATTGCTGTGGGGCTGGAATCACATATAGGCCAGACCGGGTAAGGGCAGCAGATTTCCTTCCCTGAAGGACATGTGTGAACCAGATGGGTTTTTACGACAATCCAGTAGTTTCATGGTCACCATTACTGACACTAGCTTTTTAATTCCAGATTTTTTTTTTTTTTTTTTTTAAATTGAACTGAATTTAAATTCAGCTGCCAAGGTGGGATTTGAACTCACGTCTCTGAATTCTTAGTCCAGACCTCTGGATTACGTCTGGAACAAGATGTAATCTGATATACATCAAGTCAAAGAATATTTGATTCGCTACACTTGTGTTTCATCTGTATCTACTGCGGTACAAAATAGTTTAAATAAATGTTATGCTTTATAAATATTACTGGAAGCTGAAAAGTTAATTAGTACAAAATTAATCTTGTTTCTCTACACTGATAATATAAATAAATTTCTTGGCCCGTCAATAGACAAACAAATTCATGCATCAATAACTAGGAGCTTAAATTGCAGAGTTTGGCAGCACAGTTCATCATTTTCTGGTGGAAGCGACTGCCGACATTACAAGTGGGCAATTCTCTTTGGGTAATATTTCACTAAAAATACTGGCTCATTTCACTTTAGATTTAGCCAAATTATCTAAATGGGTTAGATGCTGATTTCCACCATCCTCACCTCTTAAATTGTTCAAATTATCTCTTGTACACAACAATATGAAAACAAGTCACAATGCAGTCATCTGCAAACAGAAGTCAGTACCTAAACAGTTAAGCACTTCATTAAACAAGGCTGAAAAGACAAGGGCGAGTCTGGTGTATGTTATTTCAGGGCAATACAATGCCTGCAGCTGTCACAAACCAGTAATAGAATCAGAATGCTGACTCCACCAAATATTTTACAACCAATGTACATGCCAATTTATTTAAACGTCACATCTTTCATAACACTTTAGCTTCTAGCTGTTTGCTTTTAATCTGTTTTTATTACAGATTTTGTTCCAACCTGCATCTTAACTTGTGCTTTGTGACATTAATATTTAAAAAAAAAACTTTAGATGATAGTTATCTATAGACCATAGTGACTACATATTGGTCTAAGTTGGGTGGCAGTGTGAGCTGCGAGGAGGATGCTATGAGGCTGCAGAGTGACTTGGATAGATTAGGTGAGTGGGCAAATGCATGGCAGATGAAGTATAATGTGGATAAATGAGAGGTTATCCACTTTGGTGGTAAAAACAGAGACACAGACTATTATCTGAATGGTGACAGATTAGGAAAAGGGGAGGTGCAACGAGACCTGGGTGTCATGGTACATCAGTCATTGAAGGTTGGCATGCAGGTACAGCAGGCGGTTAAGAAAGCAAATGGCATGTTGGCCTTCATAGCGAGGGGATTTAAGTACAGGGGCAGGGAGGTGTTACTACAGTTGTACAGGGCCTTGGTGAGGCCACACCTGGAGTATTGTGTACAGTTTTGGTCTCCTAACCTGAGGAAGGACATTCTTGCTATTGAGGGAGTGCAGCGAAGGTTCACCAGACTGACTCCCGGGATGGCGGGACTGACATATCAAGAAAGACTGGATCAACTGGGCTTGTATTCACTGGAGTTCAGAAGAATGAAAGGGGATCTCATAGAAACGTTTAAAATTCTGACGGGTTTAGACAGGTTAGATGCAGGAAGAATGTTCCCAATGTTGGGGAAGTCCAGAACCAGGGGTCACAGTCTGAGGATAAGGGGTAAGCCATTTAGGACCGAGATGAGGAGAAACTTCTTCACCCAGAGAGTGGTGAACCTGTGGAATTCTCTACCACAGAAAGTTGCTGAGGCCAATTCACTAAATATATTCAAAAAGGAGTTAGATGTAGTCCGTACTACTAGGGGGATCAAGGGGTATGGCGAGAAAGCAGGAATGGGGTACTGAGGTTGCATGTTCAGCCATGAACTCATTGAATGGTGGTGCAGGCTCGAAGGACCGAATGGCCTACTCCTGCACCTATTTTCTATGTTTAGTAATTTGCATGGATCAGAGTGTCTCAAAGTCAGCGAAATCATTAGATATGATATTACAAGACCAGTACAATCTGACCAGCTCCGAGGGCGGGCCACATCGTCCGCATGCCTGAAACGAGACTCCCTAAGCCAGTGCTCTACTTGGAACTCTTACGCGGCAAGCAAGCCCCAGGTGGGCAGAGGAAACACTTCAAGGACACCCTCAAAGCCTCCTTGATAAAGTGCAACATCCCCACCGACACCTGGGATTCCCTGGCCCAAGACCGCCCACAGTGGAGGAAAAGCATCCGGGAGGTCGCTGAGCACAGAGTCCCGTCGCCGAGAGCATGCAGAAACCAAGTGTAGTCAGAAGGAGCGTGCGGCAAACCAGGCTCCCACCCACCCTTTCCTTCAACCACTGTCTGCCCCACCTGTTAGAGACTGTAATTCCCGCATTGGACTGTACCGCCATCTGAGAACTCAATTTGAGAGTGGAAGCAAGTCTTCCTCGATTTTGAGGGACTGCCTATGATGATGATGATGATGATGACAATCGAGAGTGAGCAACACTAGCGCCAGGATTTTTGCATAATTTGAAAGCAATGCACAATAAAAAAAGTAGGTAAAAAGGTTCAATGGAAATCTGGTAATTGCAAGTGTCAAGGTCAATGCTCAATTATGCTTGCCCCAAGTTTTCCCTCAAAATAATCATCACCACATGTGTTTAACTGATTTAGTCACAGTAAGAATTCTAGGATTATGGGAAGAAGTTCACAACCACTCTGATAATGTACAAAATGACTACTCTCTTAACAGATGCGTTACCGTCCCGATGTATACACATGTATTTTGCAGCATAGATCACTGGATAGGAATCAGAAGCAGGAACCCTAGCTGATTACTTTTTCTTCTTCCTAGGCTTGGAGCTGGAGATATCTGCAACATCTCAGCTAAACTACTGTCCTGGCTGGGATTAGCTAAGAGAGCACAGACCAGGGCCTCTCTAGTCCACAACATACATTATCATTACCCCCAAGCAATTACCAACTGTGGGCTCAAAAGTGGCCCATCTGTGTTTTCTGCACACTCACGGGAGATGCGCTGACTTTGTGTGGAAAACTGCTCAAAAAAAAAAAAAAAAAATCGTTTCCCACTTTGGACGCTGTCCGGCCTCTCCCGGGTCTTCGCACAGCATGGCCAGTCGGGATGGGGGCGGAGCTAGCGTCCCGCGCTGAAAACAGTGCCGGGATGTCTGCACATGCGCGTTGGAGTGTGCGCGCATGCACAGTAGCTCCTGCCTCCAGCCTCTGTGCGCATGCTGCAGCGTGGGACTCAATGTGTCCTGCCCCTATCCCAGGCCGAGTGGCCTGCCACACAGGCTGGCCCGCTGCAGGAGAAAATGCCTCGTTTGGACCGGACATCGAAATCGTATGGCTGCAATGGCATGTTGTAATAAGTTTATAATTAAGTACATAACTCCACAATTATTGCAGAATACAGGAAGCCGTGTTTGGTTACGTTAAAATGCGATTCCAAGCATAACTGGCACTATGTAGCTCTCCACTTTGAAGCCAGCTTGAAAGCTCCAGTTTAGCATTTTATCTCTTGGGTTTTGTTTGAATAGCATTGCTGTTTGCTGCTCATTATGTTAATGTTTGCTAAGATTTGTTGTGGCAAGTAATGATTTGTTGGCACAAGCAATGATGTGCTGCCATCTAGAAACTGTCATATCCTCTCCATTTGGGACTTTTGCAGAATTATAGTAGTGGGGCAGAAATCACACTGCACACGGTAAGGGCTGAAGTCCATGGGGGTTAGCTGTGGGATCGTCGTTGTGCCGAATCACTTTCTTTAATTATCGTGTAGTGGAATCACTGGATTCATTTCGGGGAGGGGGGGGGCGGGGAAGACAACATTACCATTTTGCCATTCCCCCAAAAAGTGGGTCTGAGGCAGTGTTTAACGTCAGTGTAGTACAATATCAATGGCCTCAGTTGTAACCTCCCACCCCCCGATGGGCAGGAGAGTGTGGGGGAGGGGTGGGGTGAAGAGCATAAGTGATGGAAGAACACAGAGAATATCGTATTTATTGAAGTAGACTTTATTTAAATAATAGGACTCAATTTTGGACCAGTATAATCATTACAAACAAATAATTGTTTAAATTAGTTGAGAGATTAGGGCAATTTAATTCAACTATCTTTTACTTTTTTTTATTTTTGGAGTTTAAGCTTCAATGACTGCTTCTGTTGTATAGTAAATTAACTTTGCGAAGTTTGTCATATGATGTCCTGTATAGCTGTTGGATCCTATTCACATTCTTTAGTCAAGTCATTAAGTACTGCTGGCCTCCGATGTACCTACCTGCACTGATTTCTTAACTCTCCACAAAGGTTTTCACAAGCGGCCACATACGCTGGCCTAAGTTAGTTTGGAATAATTATTAGCTGGCCAAAATGGCCTAAATGGCCAAAACGGGCATATTGGCTGGTAACGCCCCCTTTTGAAAAAAAAAACTTTAAAAATCCTAACTAACTCACTTATGGTGCAAATTGAATGTGCAAAATGGGGATTTTTAAGATACTCCAGAAAAATCAAGTTGCTCCAAAAAAAAAAATGGAGCAACTGCTTGCCAATTTTGAGCCCATTGAAAGTAGCCTTTAATGGGTATCTCATGAAACAAAAAACTATAGGGACTAAAAGATTGGAACATAACTTGCCACAATCAAATGATTTGATCTGCATAATACTATAAATTGCCACAAAGGTAAGTTTAATGGTTGCAGCAGAATAAAACAAAAGTTGGAATTTTTAAATTTTTATTTAAAAATAGGGTTTAGCTACCCAACAGGTTAATTCCCGGTTCCTAGAAAATTCTGATCTGCAGTTTTGTATTAACCATGTGTCAAATTTCATCTAAATATATTTCAGGTAAAACTCTTCTATACAACACTGAGTCAAAGCTAGTGCAATTTTACACTTGTCAAAAGCTCAAATACAATCTTAATTTCCACTGAAAACATATACCCATTACCGCTGTTAATCCAACAATTCTTCAGATCATCTTGTAATTGGATTAGCATAATCTTCAAATGACATCCATTTTTGTCATTTTGCAAATGGCAAAAGATCCTTTCACAGATGGATGATTAAACACTAATCTGACAACTGTAACATAACAAATTAAAGCCAACAGACAGAGCACATGGACAATATTAGATACTCCCCCGCGACCCCACACCCGCGCCCACCCCCCAATAGAAGTGTTAAATGTGTAAATATCAAAATAAGTACCTCTCCAGATATGTCAGGAGCCAATGGAATTGCAGGCCACACCGATGAGTAGATTCCAAAAAACACCACCCATATTCCGATGCTGCCCCAGATAGCCACGTGACTGAACTGGTTGTGGGGGGAAAACCAAAATCAGAATATCAAGGTCAGTTAACCAAGCACTCGGTGATAGACTGTGAAATAAAATTATATTCAGCATTACTGATAGGCCAATGTTAATACAGTATGTTTATAATGCATGCATAATATTAAAAGTATGTCCTTATCTTCATGTCTTCGTGTTAATTTGAAACTCTAGTTAGCAGTACTCAGTCTTTGATGTAGCATTTAAACATCAAATGGTCTTATATTATAGTTTAATTAAATATATGTAATTCAACCGTAACGGGATTTGACAATCTACTTGTGCATTCATCAGGGTTAACATCTAGGGCGCAAAAATCGGATCTGCAGTGCTCGTTTTTTGGGCACTGAATGCCCTTAGAGGTTCAAAGTGGTGGCTGAACACACTTCTGGTGCGAGTCGCAGTTGATGCCATATTGGTGAGGGCACACGCGCGCAGTAAGCAGCTACTGGAAGTATTCAAGGTAGGCAGATCATTTCAATAATCACCTTCTGCAGCCACAACTGCAACCTCAGAGCAAGGCAAGGACCGCATTGTCAGTGGCTGGGAAGGTGACTGTGGCCATGTACTTTTATGCATTGGGACCCTTCCAGGTTGGAGCTGGAGATATTTGCAACATCTCAGTTTGCCATCCAATGTTGCATAAGTGAGGTCACTGTGACTCGGTATTCAAAGAGAGGTAACTACAATTCCATGCTATGGGGGCGGGGGGGGGGGGCTATCCAATTTAGCCCCCCCCATAGCATTTACATTTTATTTGTTAGTCGTAGGTACAGTTGGAAGATTTTATCTGGTCAAAATTTGTAGTGAAATTGTAAGCACGAGGGTTGAGTTTCCAGTTGTTTCCACCAGTAAGATCAGCGCAATCTGGGCGCAATTGGCCGGACCAGAGCAAAAGATTGGAGAATTTTAAATGTGAGTTACGCCCAAAACTACTTACATTCGTATTTCCCATGATCTTTTCCGCTGGCTTAAGATTCAATTTTCCCGGATGATTCCACGCCCACAAAACTGACCATGCCCCCAGATCAAAATTGCAATAATCCACCGATTGTACTGGTTAGGGAAGGCTCAATAAACTGCACTCATTTTCTTGGGCGCAGAGACAGCATTAGACATGTTTTAAAAGTTTCTTCATATCAAGAAATGTTTAATTTACTGAGAAACTGACTAGTGCACACCAATGGAGTACTGTGCACAGTTCTGTTCTCCATACTATAAAAAGGAAGTAGCAGCACTGCAGAAAAAGTGCAAAAAAGATTTACAAGGGTGGTACCAGAACTGAGAGATTACAGTTGTTGGGAAAGATTGAACAGGTTAGGGGTTTTTTCTTTAGAAAAGGAAAGACTTAGAGGTGGCCTGATACAGGACTTTTAAAATTATGACTGGGTTGGACAGGGTAGATGTGGAGAGAATGTTTCCACTTGTGGGAGAACCAAAAACCAGGGACAATAAGTACAAATAAATCCAATAGGGAAATAAAGAGAAATGTCTTTACTCAGTGGTTAAAATGTGGAACTCGTGACCACAGGAAGTGGTTGAGGCAAAGAGCTTAGATGCTTTCAAAAGGAAACTAGATGAGTACATGAGAGAAAAGAGAATAAAAAGATATGCTGAAAGGCTGAGATGTGGTAGATGGAATGGGAGGAGACTTGTGTGGAATTATAAACACCAGCACAGACTCGTTGGGCTGAATGGCCTGATCCGGTGCTGCATATTCTATGTAATGAAACTATTAAATGGTTCCATACAGATTTTATTAAAGCCATTTTCAGTAATTTAAAATCAGGTTACTCACAGGTGGAGGGCTAGAAACGTTTAATAAAAAGGCTCATTTTTAGCTGTATTAATAAAACTGCACCAGGTTACTGCTTTTAAATATATCAAGGGGAAAAAAGAAACAATTATGTTCTATTACACTGCCCGATTGTGCTGGTTCATTGAGATTTTAAGTTTGTGACTGCAAATAAATTTTATCGAAAAACGGAGGTAATTTAAGACAACATAAAAACATCCTCTTACAGCGCCCTCACATGCGAGTCACACTGCTTGTGGGGCCAATTTATACTGGCACCTCCAAAGCCTGATGAAATTCATTTGTTTTTTTGACAATTGCATGATGTCGCAGCACAGACACACAAATGTTCTGTCAATTTTGGAGGTAATGGATATTTTCTTGTTAATATTATGTCCAAGAGTGATGACCACTTCATAGAATGATACAGCACAGAAGGCGGCCATTCGGCCCATTGTGTCTCCAATTAATCCCACACCACGACTCTTTCCCCATAGTCCTTCAATGTTTTTTCCTTCAAGTATTTATCCAATTCCCTTTTGAAAATTACCATTAAATGTGCTTCCACCACCCTTTCAGGCAGTGCATTCCAGATCAAAACAACTTGGTCTAAAAAAAAATGTCCTCATGTCATCACTGGTTCTTTTGCCAATCACCCCAAGTCTGTGTCCTCTGGTTACTGACCCTTCTGCCACTGGAAACTAGTTAATTACATAAGAAATTGGAACAGGAGTAGGCCATACGGCCTCTCGAGCCTGCTCCGCCATTCAATAACATGGCTGATCTGATCATGGACTCAGCTCCACTTCCCCGCCCGCTCCCCATAATCCCTTATCCCCTTATCGTTTAAGAAACTGTCTATTTCTGTCTTAAATTTATTCAATTTCCCAGCTTCCACAGCTCTGAGACAACGAATTCCACAGATTTACAACCTGAGAGAATAAATTTCTCCTCATTCTAAGAACATGCCCTCTAGTTCTACTCTCCCCCATCAGTGGAAACATCCTCTCTGCGTCCACCTTGTCAAGCCCCTCATAATCTTATACGTTTTGATAAAATCGCCTCTCATTCTTCTGAATTCCAATGAGTAGAGGCCCAATCTACTGAACCTTTCCTCATAAGTCAATCCCCTCATCCCCGGAATCAACCTCGTGAACCTTCTCTGAACTGCCTCCAACGCAAGTATATCCGTTCGTAAATATGGAAACCAAACTTGCATGCAGTATTCCAGGTGTGGCCTCACCAATACCCTGTATAACTGTAGCAAGACTTCCCTGCTTTTATACTCCATCCCCTTTGCAATAAAGGGGAAGAAACCATTGGCCTTCCTGATCACTTGCTGTACCTGCTTACTATCATTTTGTGTTTCATGCACAAGTACCCCCAGGTCCTGCTGTATTGCAGCACTTTGCAATCTTTCTCCATTTAAATAATAACTTGCTCTTTGATTTTTTTCTGCCAAATTGCATGACCTCACACTTTCCAACATTATACTCCATCTGCCAAATTTTTGCCCACTCACTTAGCCTGTCTATGCCCTTTTGCAGATTTTGTGTCCTCCTGACACATTGCATTTTTTTTTTAAACCCATCTTTGTATCTTCAGCAAACTTGACTACGTTACACTTAGTCCCTTCTTCCAAGTTGTTAATATAGATTGTAAATTGTTGGGGCCCCTACTTACTCTATCAAAACCATTCATGATTTTTAACATGCCAATCAAATATCCTCTTAATTTTCTCTGCTGTAAGAAGAACAACCCCAGCTTCTCCAGTCTCTCCACATAACTTAAGGCCTTCATCCCTGGTACCATTCTAGTAAATATCTTCTGTACCCTCTCCAAGGCCTTGACATTCTTCCTAAAGTGTGGTGCTAGGAATTGAACACAATACTCCAGCTTAGGTCTAACCAGTGTTTTGTAAAATATGAGCATAACCTCCTTGCTTTTGTACTCTATTCCTCTTAATAAAGCCAAGGAATATCATATGCTTTAAAAAACATCCTTCTCAACTTGTCTTGCCATCTTCAAACATTTGTGCAGACACTCCCAGGTGGCTCTATTCCTCCACCCCCTTTAAAATTGGACCATTTACTTTATATTGCCCGAGTGATGATTTTAGGTATGATTAAAAAAAATCCTCAAATTGTTTAATTTTTCCTTTAGTGACCCAAACTTATCAGAAGACCTTGTTCACACTGCAGTCTGCAGGCCAGGTCTCAAACCACTTGTGCTGGGTTTTAACTTTTGAGTCTGCAGATCAATTCAATTGGACTGTTCACAAATCTTGCAGTGAGATGGTATGTGAATTCACTCAATGAACTGCCCTTCTGGCACCTACCTTTGTAACTTCTCCCAAAGTATATGGAAGTCAACCTTCTTTTGGACTGAAGCCAAACCTAACTTTTTGCCAATTGACTCAAGAAGTGGGCAGGCAGCAATGTAGGAGTATATAAATGTTCATTTGTATTGAGAACACCCGGTTAGCTACCAGAGATTACCAGATTGTGATTCTCTCTCAAGTTCAAAGAGAGTCAACAAAAAACAAAAGCAGCTGTTGCAACTTAGATCTGGCAACCCAACTTGATGTATAGCTTTACCAATGAAGAATAAGTATACTGCTATTGCATTTTAATGTTTGGGAAAGGTATGCAAGAATAAGATATTGGTTGCCTTATACAATTCCAGAAAAACTAGAAGCACTCAGCAGGTCAGTCAGCATCTGTGGAGATAGCAGATGAATTAGCATTTCAATAGTGGACCCATTTGTTGGAACTGAAGATAGTACAGAAGAACAGCATTTAAAAAAAGGAACAGTGTTAGATACTTTGCAGTTCTCTGGCCTTCATATGGACTTTAATAACATTGGACATTGACAACAGCTTCACTTTCCCTTTTAACAGAAAGTGTTGACAGGGCAGGATGGACATGTTGGCATTTACACAGTGGGGTGGGAAATGAGTTAGTGCTTGTGGTGGTGACTCTGTTAGAATATTGTGCTGACGGAGCAATCTGTACCCTTGGTGTCAACCTGCTATTTTATTCTCTCCGACACCAAGGCCACTTTGCAAATTTTTCATGCTTCCCTTTCTAACCGCCTTACCACCCATCATATGTTTTTAGTGCCCGATATATGTCTTTAATTTCCCTTATTATGCCTCCTGTTGCCTTGAGCAAATATCACTGCCATTTAACCATCTGTTTTCCATGTAAACACTTCACCTGTGCAAGTGTATGTACTCGCACATATTTTCCCTTCCCTTTGTTCTGCCCCTTTTTAAATGCTGTCCATTGTAACATCAACCAGTTCTGATGTAGAGTTTACACCTGAAATGTTAACATGTGTTCTCTCCACAAATGTTGACTGATCCAAGTGTTTCCAGCAGTTTGTACTTTTGTTTGATTTTCAGCATCTGCAGTTTATTTTATTCCACAAATAAGCCAAGCTGCATACAGAAGAGTCGTCTTTTACTGCAAGTAAGATGTTCACAAATTATTACTATTACAATACTTGTCTGAGTAGGTGGATCTTTTAAATCTTGCAGCATTTGCATACCAAAATAGTCAACAAGATTATTTTTCTTTTTTTTTTAAAAAAAGAGAATATATTTACTACTAGTATTAATAGCAGGGTCTATTGATTCCATACAACTGTTCTGTTTTAGTTTACAGCAACATACATTAGAGTTTTTACTGAAAGTCCATTTTGAATGTTGACAGAAACCCTATGCATCATGAAGCTGCAAAAGATAAAAGTACTGATGGGAAAGCATCTCATGCAAGGAAATCAGGTTTCATCGTGGTTGAAAAACAATATTTTCTTTAATTAAAAGAGTAAACAGTGAGAACACTTTCCTGCAACAATAAAATGGTGGCTATACACATTTTGCAAGGTTTTAGAGCTCTTGCAACTCTAAAAAGGGTTTCAGAAACAGACATAAAGGGCTGATGGAATATTTTTAACAGCATAGATCAAAATCCTGTTACACGAGTTCTGCAGAGTACTTCCTGGAGAGTGTGTGTAAGAAATAAAGACAGAAGTTAATTAACCCATGCTAGGAGCATATTGTCTTGATCTGGGTGGGCAAATTTCTATTTCCCTGAAGAATATTAGTCCATTCGGGGAGTTGCCAAATGTTTTGAACCGTGGTGGTCTTAACCAGTATGGGGCATTGACATGACCTTTGCTTCTTCACACCAAACCTTCTAGAGGGCAGGAGATTAACATAAATGGGAAAAGCCCACACAGAGACAGCTAATTCCAAAATCCCGCATTCACGGCAGGGAAGCAGTGCTCAAAGGGAGATGGATTGGAGTTACAACTACAATATTGTAGCCCTAATTCCCCAGCCCGTGCTTCCTGGGAGTGTGATTCCCCATTTGAGAACCTGAAATTAGTCCAATAATGAAAGAGAGCATCTAATTGGAAACTACTTGTCCAACAGGGTCTGGAACAAAGAATGTGATGTTCCCCATTTTCATTGAAGTGGTAACAACTATAGTTTGGTGAATCAGATCTTTGAAATACATACAGTTCCACATTAAAAAGGCAGATCAGCCATTTTGTTAGCCTTGTCCGCTTTTTTTTAGTCTCAATTCCTGACCTTTTCTCAACAGCCCTCAATACTCTTGCTTCCCAAATAAGTTCTCTTAAATCGGTTAACTGATTTTGCCCTTATGGCCTACTGATATGCAACACTGAGATGCACTAATTTTTTCGCATGAAGCAGCTTTTATTTTCTGAGTTCAAATTTAAGATTTTTGTTTAATTCCCTTTCTGGAGGAAAGAGTTGCTCCCCGTTACCCTCTCAATTCACTTTATTATTTTAAAGACCACAGTTTAATTCAAGTTTACGCACTCTCCCCTCATTGCTCAGTTCTTTCGTCCGTCACTAGACTTTCTTCAAGTCCAGCACATCCTTCTTAAGGTGTTGATTTATTCCCTTGGGGTAAGAACAGGGCCAGGTGGATCCAAGCTGGAATCCAACAGAAGTTCAAAACCAAATCAACCTTCATTGGTAGACCTTGTAACCTGATATTTAAACCAAAACAGATCTGCAGTTCTCCACTGTGCACTGTGGATTTTTTGATAGCCAGTCAATTCACCAAACAACCTGTAGACTGGGGGCTGTGACTCTTCCCACTTGACTCCAGATAACTGGGAGTCAAGGCCTTAATGAATAAGAGTGACCTTAGTTAGATGAGTACTGGTAAGCTGGGTGAATTGATATTGTTAAGCTCTAGGAGTATTTCTATACACACGTGCATCCCTAAGCCGCAGATCTAGCAACAGGTATGTAATTTCTCTGGATTTACGTAAGTGGGATGTCGCTCTATGGGCATAGTGTGTACACTTCATATCAGGCAAACAGAAACTTTACATGTCGCTTGCCAAGTTTGAAGATTCTTAAACAGAGTGATGGGCTTTCTATGCACTTCAGACTTAAAGAAATTCCAAAGTGGAGCACCCAAGATATCTAATATTAAATGCGTGGCATATTGTGATACTTCCCGTCATACTGCAGGCAGGCAGCTACCACTGGGAACCTATAAGAATGGTGCATGGCACTCAGAAGTGCTTAGAAAAAGTTGGTGGGGGAAATGTCAGGAAGGCATCGCAGTCAGGAAGTGGGTATTGAAGCCTGGGGCAATAGAGACCCAAGGTTTCCTGTGGAGCTCAGATGGGCAACTCCTTCTCCGCCTGATCCACAAGGAAATCAGAAAAAAATAAAACACGTAATTTTTTGGGCTTCTCATGGCTCCGAATCCATTTGCCGCCAGCTCCAGCACTGGGTGGAGCGGCTGCGATTCTTGGTTGAAATTGCATTGGAACTCTTAGCATATCCCTCCCCAAAGCTGCATTTATAACTAGAAAGAAACCAAAGGCAATCTGAATGACCCATTCAGGTTGAGGGGAAGAGAGATACAAGGTGATACTCTGGTGGTCACTTGTGCAATAAACAGAATGCTGAAATCATTCCGAAGTGTAATTTCCTGAATGAGAATGTATAGAATACCTTAACATGCTTAAATCCACAACACTTGAATGCCTTGGAGTTTATTGTTGCCTAATTAACCAAAATAGCTTAGATCTAATGAACGAACACAGGTTATGTTATTAAAAGATAAAGAAACACGTTCTCAAGTGTTTTTACATTGACATTTTTACTGAGACAGGTGAGACACCAGAGATATTACATCTGCCATCACCAATTTAGCAATAATGAAATTGTTGGTGGAGGGGGTTAAATATGGCTGACCTGTATTTATCCATTAACTGCAGGATGAAAATTTGGGTGGTTTTTCATTTCATCTTCAGCCTCAGAGACAAGATCCTTGGTGACTGAAAAATGATTTACTCTGAATCCTCTCACCCCTCTGTAAACCTAGCAATAGCGAGTACAATTCTGTTCATGCTTGCACATTTTAATGAGTTTTAATAAGTTTACAAATAAGTCTAAGATACGCAGTGACTCTGTGATTGCAGCACTGCAGATTAGACTATGTAAAGTTAAGATACATAAAACAATTATACTCTCGTAGCAAGAAATCAGGCAAAGCCAAAAAGATGGAATCTCCAAGCATGTTTGAAGTGCATTTTTAGGATGAGTTATGGATTATCACTACTTACAGTAGTCCATGATGAGGTCTCCAAACCAGCTTTTAAACAAACCGTGATCACCACAAACTGTGGAGAAATAAAAGTGTACCATCATTAAATTATGTCATCACCACAATAAATATAAAGTGTTGTGGTTTGTAATTTCTGTGGACATAAAGGTCCCGAGAATCCTCGGAATAGAATCCTGACATATCTGCTGGGATCACACACACTGGTGCCTTCCAGCAATGAATCTGCTATATTTGTGGCTTTCAGTGGAGGGCACCTACCTTGCATGGGGCAGGTAGATGAAAGTGCAACTATGAGCACATCTTCAGCTGACCAGCAGGTTTCCAAGGCCTTGCTCCCATCATATTCCTTTTGGCCCTCTTTGGGGGACAGGTTTAGACGCTTCCCTGGCCTCCCCCCAATCCCAGCAGGATCCACTGGCATCTATTTGGAGGCTGGTGTGCCTCCAGAGCTACACGTGGTACTACTGATCCAGTAATCGGAAACTCCTAGTTTTGTGAATTCCTGCCTCCAGCTCCACTCGGACGACATTTACCTTGTAAGTGGCAGACAAAGACTCCGCCCGACAAGGCATGGCGGAAAGAGACTCCGTCCCGACAAGGCATGGCAGAAACATCAGAGACCCACTGCCAGCAGGGCCCGCCCTTTTCTGGTAGATTCCTCCCGCCGGTCTCCTGCTGAAGTTACGGCAGGTGGCTGACAAATTTCCTGTGCATACTTCTGGTGAAATTCACAAATCTGAATTTCTTCTCTTCTAAACAAATGTTCAGGTTTAAAGCATCCATAATCCTGTGAAGTATTGAAATTTCAATCAACGGGGAAATGAAAGTAATGAGTTAAGGTTTCCTGAGCACAATGCTGACTTTCCCCCTCCAGATGTAATCCAGTAATTCTCCTCCCACTCTCCTGAGGCTACGGCACCACAGTTCCCGTGCCATTCTCACCTGGTCACTGTTGTTCTCTTCACAATGTTCAATAGCAGAAAACACAAGGGAGACACGAATTTTTAACTAAAACATCAAAAGCTGTGTGTCTCTGATTGCAAGAGGCCGGAATCTATACTCGAAATATCAATTACTGTACTCAATCTAGCCGTCAGTTGTGAGATCCATTTGCGAGAAGAGTGATTTTTTAAAAATAGCTCCTTTCAAAAGAAAAGAAACCAATTGAACTTGTTTAAACAGAGGTATTTAATTTGGAGTGCAAAATCCTAAATAAAAATTACATGGCACTATAGACTTCTAATGTTAGGACTACATTCAAAATCTAGGCTTCCTTCATTATTAGTACCTTGATCAACTGGAACATCTAGGCTTCTGTTCCCGCCTGCACATTTTTTGCACTACAGGTTCTGCATCACTGGAGTTGTTGCTTGTGTGAGGTTTTAAGATGTGTATCTATAACGTAATCACAATTGCTTGCATTTTCTCCAACAGGCAGCACTTTGTGTAACCTTAGAGCATATTGCCCCCTTAACAGCCAACATATCCACTTTTGAGGGATGGAGGTTCATTAAGTCAGGCAGTAAATTACCTCAGTGACTCCTGTGGCTGTTAACTTTGTAGCAGTGCTTTTAGCAGATCTTTCTAAAACTTTCAGCTATTTTATGGGGTATACTGGGTTAAGTGCAAGATGGATTGTGAGATGTGAGATGGCACTTTATGATACTGGGAGAGAAACAATTCTGATCCTCTCAAATTTCAGAGTAGTCAGTTGAAATTTCTGACCTTTCAGCGTCATCAACAGCTTCTCATCGTGATTCCCAGTATGTCATTGTGGCAGGTTTTCCACTTGCTGCATATACACATTATCTCCTTTTGGGATCAACTACTGGGACTCATATTCCATCTCATTTCCTTGTCTTCATTTTTGTTATTGTACTAAAGTTGCTCTGGTTTCAGCTGTGCCACCTCTGTCTGATAATATAATCCCTTAAAGTTCAGGAACTCTCAGTTTGCAGATAGTTGTATGTCATTATGCATAGTTTGAGGCCACAGAAATGACAGCCAAATACAGGAAATTTGGGGGTGGTAACCACTGCGAGGTCCCACCCCGGCAGCGAAATTGGGTTACCACCCCAGAGAGGAAATGAAGCACAATGGCACATGCTCCACTTCCTCTCGGGGGCAGAACTGGGGCGCTAACTGCGGGAATTTTCCAGTGCTAAAGCGTAGGGCACACTACCAACTCTGCATTGGGGAGAAGGGGCCACCACTTCACCACCGGGAAGTGGGGTGCTGTGGCAGCCGCCCAGTACAGAAGCGGAGTGCCAGGCTACAACATCGCAGCACGCACACCGCGAATTGGAAAAGGAAAGTCCGTGACCGGTAAGTCGGCTATTTTAAGCAGTGCATGCCACACCTCCCCATTAATGAGGCCTAATTTGCGACCTGCAAAGCTGGCGTGGGCATTACTGAATTTTCATTCCTGGGTGAAAACGGGTCGCTGAGCTTGGTGATGACGTCATCATTGCCGGTGCAGCGGCCCAGGATGATACCAGCAGGAGCGGGGCGCTACTGGTTTGCGCCTCCATTAACTCCTGCGGAATTTCAAGAGGGGGGTAGCGCCCCTGGGCACCGCGGGGGTGCTAACGGGAGTCGCAAACAACGCAAATTTATCCCCCAAGTCTCAAAATGCCTATTTACAATTCCATAAATGTGTTCTCAGCCTTTGCACTATGGTACTTTTTTCTCCAAGTATCTTCACAATTTGTTACTTAAAAGTTCATTGTAGCAGTGTCAGTGGATGAATTACGTAGGATATATGGCACAGAAACAGACCATTCGGCCCATGCCGCCATTTATCATAAACGCTGCATCATACCAAGAAGTGAATCCTTAATTTCTGAT
This sequence comes from Pristiophorus japonicus, assembly GCF_044704955.1. Taxonomy (NCBI): domain Eukaryota; kingdom Metazoa; phylum Chordata; class Chondrichthyes; family Pristiophoridae; genus Pristiophorus; species Pristiophorus japonicus. The sequence continues at coordinate 169,656,786 of NC_091978.1, read as the reverse complement.
GCATGGATAAGAGAGAGAGCAGCAGTGCCACGAGATAAAATTAGGTATATAATTGACAAATGAATTTCAACACATAAATGTGAGGTATTACATTTTGGCAAGAAAAACTGAGAGGTCACATGTTACTTGGAAAATATAAATCTAAATGGGGTAGATGATCAAAGGGATTTGGAGTACAAATAGCGACACAGATTGACAAGGCTATAAAAAAGCAAACCAAGCACTAGGGTTTATTTCTAGAGGGATTAAATTGAAAAGTGTTATGCTAAACTTGTATCGAACCTTGGTTAGACCACACTTGGGAGTACTGCGTACAGTTCTGATTGTCATATTATTAGAAGGATCTAGAGGCACTGGAGAGGGAGTAGAGAAGATTTACAAGGACGATATGAGAAATGCGAGGGTATACATATCAGGAAAGGATGAACAGACTGGGTCACTTTTCTCTTGAAAAGAGAAGGCTGACGGGTCACTTAATAAAAGGTCTTTAAAATTATGAAAGGTTTTGATAGAGTAGATAGAGTGTTTCCACTTGTGGGGAAGAGCAAAGGGCCATCAATATAACATCGTCACCAAGAAATCAAATAGGGAATTCAGAAGGAACTTCTTTACCCGGAGAATGGTGGGAATTTGGAACTCGTTACCACGGAGTGGTTGATGCAACTAGTACAGATGTATTGAAGGGGAGACTAGATGAGCATGAGGGAGAAGGAAATGGAGGGTTATGCTGATAAGATTTAGATGAGGAAAGACGGGAGGTGGCTCGAGTTGAGCATAAATGCCGCATGGCCTGTTTGTGTCGAATGGCCTGTTCCTGTGCTGTATATCCTATGTAATCTGATAAAGATATCTGCGATTCAGAGAAAGGGATGTTTTGAATCACATATCTTCCACGTGCGATGGAACTAGATTTTCCTCCCATTTACTTGTGTTTTGTGGTAGATTCAGGTGGACTCGGGGCAGATAGTGGAGGAAAATGGGGTGGGGAGGTCCGACACCAATTCCCTGCCTGTCTTCCCAACCGATCTGGGCGTCCTACTGCCCTCACTGCAAACCCATTCACCGTGTGTAAACGACATTAAAATAAGGTTTTGAAGTCAAAAAATACATTTCTCTCCCCTTTTGCCTGTCATCTGGCAGTAAAGAACAGCGCCTGCATAAAATTGGTCTTGCAGGTTGCTAGGCGGCAGTAGGCAGACAAAATTACTGCTAAAGGTCTTTCTCTTGACCAGAATTTTAGTCTGTGCAGAATTTTTTTTATGCAAAACTTTTTCTGCACCTTTACTTTGCATATTAGTGCAGCATTACTCCAGGGTTTATATCCATTCATTTTATGACTCTGCAATCCACCCCCTCACCCTCCCCAAAATCTTTTCTCTTGGGTATTCCAGTTTACCGCTGATGAGGAGGGAGGTCTCGGAGTCCAGGCTGATCATAGAAACATAGAAAATAGGTGCAGGAGTAGGCCATTTGGCCCTTCGAGCCTGCACCGCCATTCAATAAGATCATGGCTGATCATTCCCTTTCCTGCTTTCTCTCCATACCCCTTGATCTCTTTAGCCATCAGGGCCATATCTAACTCCCTCTTGAATATATCCAATGAACTGGCATCAACAACTCTCTGCGGCAGGGAATTCCACACATTAACAACTGAGTGAAGACGTTTCTCCTCATCTCAGTCCTAAATGGCCTACCCCTTATCCTAAGACTATGTCCCCTGGTTCTGGACTTCCCGAACATCGGGAACATTCTTCCCGCATCTAACCTGTCCAGTCCCGTCAGAATCTTATACGTTTCTATGAGATCCCCTCTCAACCTTCTAAACTCCAGTGAATAAAGGCCCAGTTGATCCAGTCTCTCCTCATATGTCAGTCCAGCCATCCCTGGAATCAGTCTGGTGAACCTTCGCTGCACTCCCTCAATAGCAAGAATGTCCTTCCTCAGATTGGGAGACCAAAACTGTACACAATATTCCAGGTGAGGCATCACCAAGGCCCTATACAACTGCTGTAAGAACTCCCTGCTCTTATACTCAAATCCCCTAGCTATGAAGGCCAACATACCATTTGCCTTCTTCTCCGCCTGCTGTACCTGCATGCCAAATTTCAATGACTGATGAACCATGACACCCAGGTCTCGTTGCACCTCCCCTTTTCTTAATCTGTCGCCATTCAGATAATATTCTGCCTTTGTGTTTTTGCCCCCAAAATGGATAGCCTCACATTTATCCACATTATACTGCATCTGCCATGCATTTGCCCACTCACCTAACCTGTCCAAGTCACCCTGCAGCCTCTTAGCATCCTCCTCACAGCTCTCACCGCCACCCAGTTTAGTGTCATCTGCAAACTTGGAGATATTACACTCAATTCCATCATCCAAATCATTGATGCATATTGTAAAGAGCTGGGGTCCCAGCACTGAGCCCTGAGGCACTCCACTAGTCACTGCATGCCATTCTGAAAAGGACCCGTTTATCCCGACTCTCTGCTTCCTGTCTGCCAACCAGTTCTCTATCCACATCAGTATATTACCCCCAATATCATGTGCTTTGATTTTGCACACCAATCTCTTGTGCAGGACCTTGTCAAAAGCCTTTTGTAAGTCCAAATACACCACATCCACTGGTTCTCCCTTGTCCACTTTACTAGTTACATTCTCAAAAAATTCTAGAAGATTCATCAAGCAGGATTTCCCTTTCATAAATCCATGCTGACTTGGACCGATCCTGTCACTGCTTTTCAAATGTGCTGCTATTTCATCCTTAATGATTGATTTCGACATTTTCCCCACCACTGATGTCAGGCTAACCGGTCTGTAATTACCCGTTTTCTCTCTCCCTCTTTTAAAAAGTGGTGTGACATTAGCTACCCTCCAGTCCATAGGAACTGATCCAGAGTCGATAGACTGTTGGAAAATGATCACCAATGCATCCACTATTTCTAGGGCCACTTCCTTAAGCACTCTGGGATGCAGACTATCAGGCCCCGGGGATTTATCGGCCTCAATCCCATCAATTTCCCTAACACAATTTCCTGCCAAATAAGGATATCCTTCAGTTCCTCCTTTGCACTAGGCCCACTGTCCCCTAGTACATCCGGAAGGTTATTTGTGTCTTCCTTCTTGAAGACAGAACCGAAGTATTTGTTCAATTGGTCTGCCATTTCTTTGTTCACCATTATAAATTCACCTAAATCCGACTGCAAGGGACCTACGTTTGTCTTCACATATTTATAGAAGCTTTTGCAGTGTTTTTATGTTCCCTCCAAGATTCCTCTCATACTCTATTTTCCCCCTCTTAATTAAACCCTTAGTCCTCCTTTGTTGAATTCTAAATTTCTCCCAGTCCTCAGGTTTGTTGCTTTTTCTAGCGAATTTATATGCCTCTTGGTTTTAACACTATCCTTAATTTCCCTTGTTAGCCACAGTTGAGCCACCTTCCCCGTTTCATTTTAACTCCAGACAGGGATGTACAATTGCTGAAGTTCATCCATGTGATCTTTAAATGTTTGCCATTGCTATCCACCGTCAACCCTTTAAGTTACCTTTGCCAGCCTAGTCTAGCTTATTCACGCCTCATACCATCAAAATTACCTTTCCTTAAGTTCAGGACCCTAGTTTCCGAATTAACTGTGTCACTCTCCATCTTAAAGAATTCTACCATATTATGGTCACTCTTCCCCAAGGGGCCTCGCACAAGATTGCTAATTAGTCCCTTCTCATTACACATCACCCAGTCTAGATGAACAGCTCTCTAGTTGGTTCCTCCACATATTGGTCTAGAAAGCCATCCCGAATACACTCCAGGAAATCCTCCTCCACCTCATTGCTATCAGTTTGGTTAGCCCAATCAATATGTAGATTAAAGTCACCCATGATAACTGCTGTACCTTTATTGCACACATCCCTTATTTCTTGTTTGATGCTGTCCCCAACTTCACTACGACTGTTTGGTGGTCTGTACACAACTCCCACTAGCGGTTTCTGCCCTTTAGTATTCCGCAGCTCCACCCATACCGATTCCACATCATCCAAGCTAATGTCCTTCCTTACTATTGCGTTAATTTCCTTTTTAACCAGCAACGCCACCCAGCCTCCTTTTCCTTTCTGTCTATCCTTCCTAAATGTTCAATACCCCTGGGTGTTGAGTTTCCAGCCTTGGTCACCCTGGAGCCATGTCTCCGTGATGCCAATTACATCATATCTGTTAACTGCTATCTGTGCAGTTAATCGTCCACCTTATTCCGAATACTCCTCGCATTGAGGCACAGGGCCTTCAGGCTTGTCTTTTTAAACACACTTTGCCCTTTTAGAATTTTGCTGTAATGTGGCCCTTTTTGTTTATTTCCTTGGGTTTCTCTGCCCTCCACTTTTATTATTCTCCTTTCTATCTTTTGCTTCTGCCTCTGTTTTATTTCCCTCCGTCTCCCTGCATAGGTTCCCATCCCCCTGTCATGTTAGTTTAACTCCTCCCCAACAGCACTAGCAAACACGCCCCCCTAGGACATTGGTTCCGGTCCTGCCCAGGTGCAGACCGTCCAGTTTTTACTGGTCCCACCTTCCCCAGAACCGGTTCCAATGTCCCAGAAATTTGAATCCCTCCCTGCTGCACCACTCCTCAAGCCACACAGTCATGAGCTATCCTGCGATTCCTATTCTGACTAGCACATGGCACTGGTAGCAATCCTGAGATTACTACTTTTGAGGTCCTACTTTTTAAATTTAGCTCCTAGCTCCCTAAATTCGTCTCGTAGGATCTCATCCCGCTTTTAATCTATATGCACCACGACAACTGGCTGTTCACCCTCCCTTTTCAGAATGCCCTGCACCCGCTCAGAGACATCCTTAACCCTGCACCAGGGTGGCAACATACCATCCTGGAGTCTCGGTTTCGACTGCAGAAATGCGTATCGATTCTCCTTACAATCGAATCCCCCATCACTATAGCTCTCCCACTCTTTTTCCTGCCCTCCTGTGCAGCAGAGCCACCCACTGCCTTGTTTACCATCCAGACATCTGCCTTTGACCTGTGAACAGTGGTGAGATTGTGGACCTCCTTAAAACAGAATATTGGCAGTTCCCTGGAAAGCAAGCATTGACATGGAGAATGAGGTACCTCACATCGCACACCAACTGTAGATTGACCCCTTTCCTGTAGCCAAATTGATTGAGCTCTCATAAGGGCCAAGTATGGCAACATGGGTTCTGTTCAATGGTCCCTTGAACTTGGGGAATCCAGCCAATCTTTAAAAATGGATAGCCTATTCACATTGATGTACAAGATCCATAGGAAAAGCAATCAACTGCTTTAGTTTTACAAAGAAGTTACTTTCTTGATGCATGGTGGATGGCTGACTCGGTGATATTGCATGTCTCTCGATGCTGTCTACAAGGCAGCGTTGATGTAGGAGTGAGTGCCACAGTGACTTGCACTGCCATGTCAAGTCTGGTGCTTCTACATAGGACATAAGAAATAGGAATAGAAGATCATACGGCCTCTCGGGCATATTCCGCCATTCAATAAGATCATGGCTGATCCGATCATGGACTCAGCTCCACTTCCCTGCCCGCTCCCCATAACCCCTTATCGTTTAAGAAACTGTCTATTTCTGTCTTAAATTTATTCCATGTCCCAGCTTCCACAGCTCGCTGAGGCAGTGAATTCCACAGATTCACCTAGTCAAGCCCCCTCATAAGCTTATACGTTTCGATAAGATCAACCCTCATTCTTCTGAATTCCAATGAGTAGAGGCCCAATCTACTCAACCTGTCCTCATAAGTCAACCCCTTCATCTCCGGAATCAACCTAGTGAACCTTGTCTGAACTGCCTCCAAAGCAAGTATATCCTTTCGTAAATATGGAAACCAAAACAGGACGCAGTATTCCAGGTGTGGCCTCACAATACCTTATATAGCTGTAGCAAGACTTCCCTGCTTTTATACTCCATCCCCTTTGCAATAAAGGCCAAGATTCCATTGGCCTTCCTGATCACTTCTTGTACCTGCATACTAACCTTTAGTGTCTCATTAACCAGGACCCCTAGGTCCCGCTGTACTGCAGCACTTTGCAATTTTTCTCCATTTAAATAAATAACTGGCTCTTCGATATTTTCTGCCAAAGTGCATAACCTCTCACTTTCCAACATTATACTCCATCTGCCAAATTTTTGCTCACTCACTTAGCCTGTCTATGTCCTTTTGCAGGTTTTGTGTCCTCCTCACACATTGCTGACGATACAAAGATAGGAGGAAAAGCAAACTTCCTTCCGTTGCACTCAGTCCCTTCATCAAAGTCGTTAATATAGATTTTAAATAGCTGGGGTCCCAGCACTGATCCCTGCAGCACCCTACTAGTTACTAATTGCCAACCTGAGAATGAACCATTTATTCCGACTCTTTCTCTTCTGTTAGTTAGCCAATCCTCTATCCACGCTAACATATTACCCCCAACCCCATGAACTTTTATCTTGTGCAGTAACCTTTTATGTGGCACCTTGTCAAATGCCTTCTCGAAGTCCACTGGTTCCCCTTTATCTACCCTGTTCATTACATCCTCAAAGAATTCTAGCAAATTCATCAAACATGACTTCCCCTTCATATATCCATGCTGACTCTGCCTGACCGAATTATGCTTTTCCAAATGTCCTGCTACTGCATCATTAATATTGGACTCCAACATTTTCCCAACCACAGATGTCAGACTAACTGGTCTATAGTTTTCTGCTTTTTGTCTGCCTCCTTTTTTTTTAAATAGGGGCATTACAATTGCAGTTTTCCAATCTACTGGGACCTCCCCAGAATCCAGGGAATTTTGGTAAATGACAACCAATGCATCCATTATCCCTGCCGCTACTTCTCTTAAGACCCTAGGATGCAAGCCATCCGGTCCAGGGGATTTATCTGCCTTTAGTCCCATTATCTTACTGAGTACCATCTCCCTAGTGATTGTGTTAAGGGGCTATAGAGTGGGGGAGGAACTTGACTATTCACTGTTGGGATATTTTTAGTGTCCTCTACCGTAAAGACTGATAAGAAATATTTCTTCAGTGTTTCTGCCATCTCCATATTCCCCATCTTAATTCCCCGGTCTCGTCCTCTAAGGGACCAACATTTACTTTAGCCACTCTTTTCCTTTTTATATACCTATAGAAACTCTTGCTATCTGTTTTTATATTTTTTGCTAGTTTACTTTCATAGTCTTATCTTCCACTTCTTAATCATTTTTTTAGTCATTCTTTGTTGGCTTTTAAAAGCTTCCCAATCTTCTGTCCTCCCACAAGTTTTAGCCACTTTGTATGCCCTTATTTTTAAATTGGATACCGTCCTTTATTTCTTTAGTTAGCCACGGATGGCCATCTTTTCTTTTACACCCTTTCCTCCTCACTGGAATATATTTTTCTTGAGAGTTATGAAGTATCTCCTTAAACGTACGCCACTGTTCATCAACCGTCCTACACTTAAATCTATTTTCCCAGTCCACTTTAGCCAATTCTGCCCACCTTTAAGCTTAGTACGCTGGTTTGAGATCCAACTTTCTCGCCCTCCATCTGAATTTGAAATTCAACCATGCTATGGTCACTCATTCCAAGGGGATCCTTTACTAGGACATTGTTTATTAATCCTGTCTCATTACACAGGACCAGATCTAAGATAGCCTGCCCCCTGGTTATACTGCTCAAGGAACCCGTCCCTTCTGCACTCAATGAACCCTTTCTCAAGGGTACTCTGACCAATTTGATTTGTCCAATCAATATGGAGGTTAAAATCACCCATGATTATTGCTGTTCCCTTTTTAGAAGGCCCCACTATTTCCTGGTTTATACTCCGACCAACAGAGTTGCTGCTGTTAGGGGGTCTACAGACTACGCCCAGTGACTTTTTCCCCTTATTATTCCTTATCTCCACCCAAACTGTTTCAACATCCTGATCATTTGAGCCAATGTCATTTCTCACTATTGCAGTGAATCCATTCTTGAACAACAGAGCTACCCCACCTCCTTTTCCTTTGTTTGTCTATCCTTCCGAATTGTCAAGTACCCCTGAATGTTCAGTTCCCAGTCTTGGTCACCTTATAACCACGTCTGTTATGGCTACTAGATCATACACAGTTGTAACTATTTGTGCCGACAGCTCATCTAATTTGTTATGAATGCTGCGTGCATTCAGATGAAGAGCTTTTAAATGTGTTTTCTTACCATTTTCTCCTGCTCTGGACCCAGTTTCTGATACACTTGTATGTTTATAGATTCTGTCCCTTCCTGTCACGCTCTGGTCTTCGTTTCCCCCAATGCTACCCTGCTCTATTGCTTTCACCTTGTTCTTTGAGCTTTTAGGTTTCTGCTCACCTGAACCCTCCCCTCCCACTAATTAGTTTAAAACCCCCTCTGTAGCCCTAGTTATTCGGTTCGCCAGCACCCTAGCCCCAGCATGTTCCAAGTGGAGTCCGTCCCAACAGAACAAATCTCTCTTAGCCCAGTACTGGCGCGTATGCCTCAGGAACCAAAACCCATTTCTCCCACACCAGTCTTTGAGCGATGTGTTTAACTCTCTGATCTTATTTATCCTATGCAAATTTGCTCGTGGCTCAGGTAGCAATCCAGAGATTGTTATCTTTGTGGTTCTGCTTTTTAATTTGGTCCCTAGCTGCTCATAATCCCTCAGCAGTACCTCTTTCTTTGTCCTAGCTATGTTGTTGGTACCCACGTGGACCACGACAACTGGACCTACCCTCTCCAAGTTCCTCTTCAGCCCTGAGATGTCCTTAATCCTGGCACCGGGCAGGCAACACAGCCTTTGAGACTCACGCTCACGGCTGCAGAGAACTGTATCTATCCCCCCAAATGATACTGTCCCCTACTACTACAATGTTTCTTTTTACTCCCCCCGGTTGAATGTCCTCTGTCCCATGGTGCTTTGGTCTGTTTGCTCATCCTCTCTGCAGTCCTTGCTTTTGTCCACACAGGGACCAAGAGCCTCGAACCTGTTGGACAAAAGGGGATCCCCATACCTACCTCACTTGTAGTCACACCCTCCGGTCCTTGACTGCTAGCCAAATCGGAGTTAGTTAACCTAAGGGGTGTGACTACCACGGAACAGTGTCCAGGTATCTCTCCCCCTCCCTGATGTGTCGCAGTTTCTGCAGCTCAGACTCCAGCTCTTCAATGCGGAGCCGAAGTTCCTCGAGCTGCAGACGTGGCTATCGTGGACCTCAATGGGGTCCACCAGCTCCCACATGTTGCAATACTGACATCACCCATCCTGTCATCTTAATATATTTAATTAAGTTTTATTTTTAATCCCACCAATGCCACAGAATTCTAACCCTTAGTAAAACACACACTACTGCTATTTAGTAAACAGTTAATTAAATAAATCAAGCAAGAAAGGAAAGAGAACTCACCAATCACTTCCCTGCTTTCCTGTGACGTCTAATCTAGTCGCCCAGTTCCACTTCGTCGCAGTCACCAACCTGCTTGCGCTGCTCCTTAGAGTATCATGAGCCAGGTAACAACACCATTTCCGTTGTCACCGAGGAGCCAGCCACAGCCTTCATGCGGTGGCTGGAAGAGTGGTGGCACAGTGCCGTCCTGCAGGTTGAAAGCAGCATTGCAGCTGCCAGGATAGCAGGCATGGACAGCGAGGATCATCTGCCTGTGATCGCCGACCAGCTGAACGTTGAGGGAGTGGTATCCCTTGCGATTCTGAAACCGCTCTCTATCTTGGTGCGGGGCCCTCAATGCCACATGTATGCAATCAATGGCTTCCTGAACCCTGGGGAAAGCCTGCTATCCTGGCAAAGCCACGGGAGCGCACATCCAGGTCTTCTCTGGAAATGCTGAACTTGATGTAGTCGATTCGTTTGGTGTAGAGAGCGTCGGTCACCTGCCGAATGCAGCAATGTACTGCAAGCTACGAGATGTTGCATATATCGCCTACAGTCGACTGAAAAGAGCCGGTAGAATAGAAGTTGAGGGCTGCTGTCACTGACAGGTCCTGGTGCCGATGTCAGCTGCTAGGTATGTCTGCAGGAGGTGACAAGAGCTCCTTGCGGAATCCCAGTCTTCTTAGGCACTGGTACTCGGAGATCTCAAGGTAACAATAATGTGCACGGTAAACACTGCGACTGTAAGGCCTCCTGCCGCTCCGTCTGGGGTCTCTCCTCTGGCGAGCATCCACATTTGCTATAAGCCGTCTCTGCAGGCGGCACCTTTCAAATCTTCGCTACAGGACGATGTGGTGTCTGATCACTGTCCCTATAACTTTACTGAGATAACAGCGCTGTGCTAGTTCCAAATGTATCTGATGGTGAAGGCAACAACATCTCAGAGATGCTAGTACTGAAGCTTGGGAATCAGTAGCCGCAGGGGGCCAGCACCTTCGAACTGTGCGAGCAGCCAACGCAGCACGGACCGCGGACTTTCTGGGCCGGTTGCAACTCCTTTTAAATAATGCCCCGGTTTTGTTTCCCCGCCTTGTGCACACCAACTTTTACAGGCATCATCGCCGCCAGCTGCTAAGTGAGGCGGCCAAAGTGAATTTGACGAGACCGGCGCAAAAGAGGCATTGCACGCGTACTGCTGTCAGGATTTCCATGGCGATAGTCGGCAAATCTTTGCACCCTTGAAAAAGGACAACCGAATTTTCCATCAGGTGGCACCCATGCCTAATGCTGCCGGCCAGCCATTCACACCCTGTTGCCATCTCACTCAGGTGGTATCAACTGGCAGTAGCAACTGAATTTTGACACCTTAAGGTGAGATGTGGAAGGAAATGATAGAATTACAGAAATAGCTCAATGCAAAGGATGGGAGTAAATTCAACATAAAAGGATGCAGAATGCTCAGAGATATAGAAATGACAAAAGGTGTAGCTTTATTGGTTTTATTATTTGGAATTTAAAAAAATTCATGATAAGGCAAAAAAATTAAACAGTCTGGAGCTAACAAACTGATGGAAGTCTGGGCTAACAGCAGGAATTTACTATGGAAATCAAACATTTCAAAGAACTGATTAAATCAAAAGCTAATGTGGTTGAAATAATTTTGCAAATATGGTGGTGACAATTTAGTCAGATGCTAGAGTGAGTGAGCCAAGCTTCAATGGGTTGAATGGCCTTTGTCCTTCAAGGGAAAATACTACTTTCCTTTCTAATTATTGAATCAGTACCAAAAATCCAGGAAGTGTAAGCTGACTGTTTATGGCAATTGAATTTGAATTTGCTGTTGTCTCAATTTCTAATTACTAGCCAATGCGCAGTCAGAAGTCATCTGTTGTAATACGCTTGATGAGCTAACATAATTTCATCTTTAACAAAGCTTCACTAGAGGAAAGCGAAGCAAAAAATATCAGTGGGGGAGAAATTCGCGTTGTTTGCGCCTCCGGGGCATCAACGACTTCTTGCCCGGAGCCGCTACCGCCTCCTGTGAAATTCCGCAGAAGTTGACGGAGGCACAAACCTGTTTTTGCCCCGGTGCGAAAATTCGGTAAAACTTCATGAGGCCGCCTTGGGCAATGCCCGCGCCAACTTCATGGGTCGCGAACCAGGTGCGACTTTGCGTTCTACTTCCTCTTTGGGGTGGTAACCCCAATTTCGCTGCGGGGGCGGAACTTCCGCACCAGTCACAGAAAGTCCCACCTCACCTCAGATATGGACTAGTACCAAATTTCGGCCCTAGTGGTTTTTTTTTTGACACTGTCGTTTTGAATATTAATCCTCTTCAGTCTTTCAGCAGCATTTGGAGCTTCAGGAGAATTGCAGGAATTATTTCTCCATTAATATCACAATATTTATAGGCTTTGAGTATTTACAAAGTAACTTACTGTGTAAACCATATTTCCTAGTAGTAGTCGACCAGGGGTCTTTCCATTTCCAAATGCAGCGTCTGCAGGAAGCAAAAACACAAACATGAGTTCAATAGTTCAAAATATTAGCTGCTGAAAGCTCCAAGAAAATAATCCCACATCTGCTAGTCATATCATAGCAGCAGATTTTTCATAGTTAATGTATGAGCTGATATTTAAAAGAAATTGTGAGGGCATTGCAGTGACTGTCCCTCCAGGATTATTGTAATAAAGATATAATAGCTGCAGCAGAAATTCCTTCATTACAGCTCACTAGTGAACTGGGGCAGTTCTAGCGGTCTGCACATAACTAATGTTCCTCCAAACTTTCGAAACAAATGAAGAATAACCTTGGGAAATTTAGGGCAGCTAGCTGGACATCTACTGTGGGAGAAAAATTGGGAGTAGATTCCATCAGAAGCAAGCTAAGGATATTTAACGAGAACAAGGAATTTTTAAAGGCAGCAACGGCTTCTGTACACCCATGCCAAACAATTAACAGATTTTTATGCTGCAATAAATGAAACGGATGACATGAGTGTGGTTGATATATTTTATCTTAACTTCCAAAAAAATTCAAGGAGAAGGTCTATTACCTTCAGGGGCAGCTAGGGAGGCCAGTTCTTCAATATTTCTCAGGAGGTAAGACAAGAGGCACCGAGGGACAGCAGCTTCACAAAACTGACCCCCATGTTTACTGAGAGCATAGAAAAAGTTGGAGAAATTATACTGAGGTACAAACTACTGGGAAACATTTTCCTGCTAGCCTAATGCATACTGCAGAAAATTATGGTAAGGGAGAAGGTTCCAAAAGAAACACTGGGGCAGAAATTGATCCTGATTGCACCCATTTAATGAATGTAAAACAAAACGGACCAATTTTGGCGCTCAATGATCCACACTATAGCTGTGCCGTGGATGTGCACACCACCAAATGTCAATGATGGGCCTAATGCCGGTTTTAGTCCTTCTGCAGGAAATTAGAACAGGTTTACCCAGCAATTGCTGCAGCAAAATCGGCGGAAGCCACCTAAAAAGGTGAATTTTTGTGGCGCCTCACTCCTGAGGGCCACTGCCAGCTCACGATCGTCATCTGTGCATTCTTGGCCCCAATCCCGTCACCCCATTCAAGACTTGCCCGAGGGCCGCTGCTGGCGAGGCAGGTGGCCCAAATTTGATCTAGCCACATGGGCGAGCTGCCTCTGGAGAAGACACAGGCGCTGACAGCTTGCCGCCATTATTAAAATAAGGCCCAAGGCCAATATCTGAAGAGCCTCAGGCCTCCCAGTTTGGTCACAGGTAGCCAGAAACAGGCCACAACATTTTTACCACATTGTCCAGGGTGTCGAAATGTTCACTTATCAGGTATTCATTTAACTGCAAATATTTATTGCGGGACAACATTTATGACGACGACAGACGACCCTGCTGTCTTATGACATTTGAACACGGTAAACAAAGGACTGATTTTAACATTTTGTGCAAAACCAGCAGTCCATAGGCTGCTGATTTGTTGTTGCTGTGAAGCCCATGCCATTTTGAGGCCCAGGCTTTACTTTCATAGACCCGACAAGCCTTGTGCGCCAAACTGCGCTCCGATGGAGCTTACCGGTTAGAGAGGCGGGAAATCAGCCAGGCTCTTATGTGAAGCTGGCTGACAGTTCAATCCAGGGAGGGAGTGGATGGGGGAGTGAGGCATTAAGGGACAGCTGGTTAGAGCGCTCAACACAAATGTGTGAGATGTTCACAGCACATGCTTCGACCATTTGTACCTCAAAATTGCAATAGGGGTCCCACTGACGTCATAGCACCTTGATTTACATATTAAAAGTAGTCTCCCACGTGAAGCATGCAGGAATTCCAGCCACCCATCTAAAGGCCCCTACCAAGATGGCAGCTGCCAGAGCGCCATGACCCGACTATATTTTCAGACTGCTAACACCGCCTTTTTACATCAGGTGGCCACAGTTAAAACTGGTACCCAAATATTATGATATAATAGTACCTGGAAGGATACAATAGTTACCACTCATAACAGAACTCATCTCGAGTGTCTGGTGACTGCGAATCTTGTGTTACTCAATTTCCCAACTCCAAATATAAATGATACTTCTAACACATTGCTCACCTGCAGGACAGAAACCTCAATCTACGTGCCCTAATTAAAAAGAAACCTTGTAATAATCTAGACCGTTGAGAAGGAAATTTAGATCGCTCACTAGTTAACACTTCTTACACTTGTGAACTGTATAATGAAGTTTCACGGTTTACGAAAGTACAATTGCCATCACTGGATGGAGATTCATTTGGGAGAAATTTGTATGCAAGACAAATTGATACATTTAATTTTACAAAGAATCCCCTCCTCCCCCAATTTTCCTCCCATAAAACTTTTCAAAAGGTGTTTTTTTTTGTTTCACTATGATGCAAGACTTGTATGTTTGTGCTCCAATGAATGTTGATGAAACTTTAGGCTGAGGACAAACAGTTGAAACTGGAGTTGAACAGATGTGTAAATATTTAATTTTACATTTGCTAGTTTAGGAGAAAAATACATCACAAGCCCTGGATTGTATGCAGGAGGAAATAAGGTAACCTGAAAAGATCTTGCTAAACATTTCTGATGTTTCATGCTGCTTACCATGCTCGAGGGCTTTCAGTGGGAACCAAAACAGAATAACCGAGTGGAACAGGCCGTTCAAACAATGAACCCAGAAAACCTATGGGAAAAGAAAAATCCATGAGAACCATTTACGACAAACCAGCACTGTGAACTCTAACCCTTCTCTTTATCGTAGTTCCAAATTCACTAAGTGTGTTTTTGTCTCTCCACCACTGTGAGGTGCTTTTACTGACAACCACTTTTAATCTTTTAAGTACTTGGGCTTATTTTGCAGTTTGCCCACAGCAACATCTTTTGATATGATTACTATATTTTCACTTCGTTTCCAGTACTGTTGCACAAATTGCTAGCTACCAAGCTAGCATTCCAAGTCAGAAATCGGAATTCCATTTAATGATTAAAATTCTTAAATTCTCATCATAAATTTAAGCAATGGATCTTTGATTAATTAAAAATGTAACCACTAAGCAAAATAATTCTGACCACCAATTATACAGCTAAATTAGATCTGAAACTAATAGTTACACGAAAAACACTTGTTGCCAAAGGGACAAGAGTTAACTGTATTGTAAACATCTATATAATGATTTGTTTTTCTATATTTAATCCATTTAGTCACATTACTGGAAACTATCTTTTGTCTTATAAAGTCCCTGATGTATTAATTTGTTTAGTTAAATGGAATGGGGTGGAGTGAAACCATCATCAGTTATGCCGGTCATTCTAAAAAGATACTGCAAGTAGCCTAAAAAATGCTTTTTAAAAAAAAACTGCAGTCTCTTTTGTTATTTCCTGGTACAACCAGCGTACTAAAGCTGGGTCACTCATTTTCAATTAGTTACTTACACAAAGAAAATAGGAAGAGAACATTAAGGGTAAAATCTCAGTAATGATTTGATCCAAAAATGTTCCCAATATTTATTTGGTAGTTTTTCATTATAATGTTTTCCGAAACATGGTTCCTCATTTCCTGCCCCATTCCTTCCCATACCACTCAGTTCTCTGTAAAAGATAAAAACTTTGAATTTGACTTGACATTGCTACTAACTTTCACCTTCTCTAATATTGGTGCATCACTAAACAGCAGGTACCAAGTTTTAATCAAACTGGGTCAGCATACCCAAGTTATTCTGCCAACTGCCATGTTACAGTCTGGCGTGGGACAATGAGGATCAGCTCACTGGCATCCAAGTATGAATTAAAATTAAGTTTTAAAACTTCCTAAGAGTCCAATGTAAATCTTGGAACTTTTATGACTCGGGGGTCAAAATTACCACTTTTTGCAATGCCAGTTAGCGATTTCAAGGGGCATGAAACACCTTTTGCCCGGGGGGGGGGGGGGGGGGGGGGAGAGCGGGGAAGAAAGGGCACGCCACCAGCTCCTGGGAAATTGCCCGGGAGTTTGCAGAGGCCCTTTGCACAATGCGCCGACCCCTTTACGCCCCGTGCCACGTGAAGCTAGTGTGAGGTGTGAGCAAGTGTCAGCGGCAGCCTCGCGGTCACGAAGCGGAGAGACATCCACTCATGGGCCGGAAGTTAAAGAGGAGGTCGTGAGCGCCCCACGCCACCATCTTGACAGTTTTGCCGACTCACCGGTCGACTCCAATTCTTGTCTCCTAGCATAGTCCGTGCCATCGTGCAGCCCAGCACTTCGTTTTAGGTGCCAGGCTGCAGCCTCGGTAACACGCCATCCTGGTGGCCTACTGGAGGCCATCAGAGGCTGTGCAGAGTGCACAGCGACTCTCCCCTTTAAATGAAGGGGAGGAGTGTTGAAACACGTTAGCGCTACATGGATCAATCGTACCCGCAAGCACCGCTGGACCTGCGCCAAGAGGAAGTGGAGTGTGCGAGTTTGTGCTGCACTTCCTGAGGGGCAGCAAGGCCAATTCAGTGAAAGGGCCAGGACTTGCGCACTAGGCGCAGGGAGTACCACCCCCAGCAGGTTACCGCCCCCAATCGGGGCACGGGGTAATTTCCCCCTCTTGGTTTCTTACTGATTTGCAGCAAGTATGGAATCAAAGAAGTGCAAGACTACCTGCTGTAAGGTGGACTCACTTCGTGCCTAGCTGTCTTTCAGATGGTTTGCAGCTTTAATTACATTACACAGGTTTGCAATGTAACTGGTACATGGGACACACAGTAAAAGTACTGAACTCACTGTACACAGGATATTTTGCAGACCAAATATTTTCCTCAAGGTGCAAAGTGTTAAAAAAATATTTTGGAAATGGAAATTCATTCTATGTATGCAATAAACATAAAATAGGGGAATAGCTCATTTCTCAAAGAAATAAAAGGCTGAAATGGTATTTATGAAAAAAAAAGATTCAAGTCAAAGAAAGACACTTGTTAAAATTTTGTTAAGCAATGCTGAAGTAGGTCTGATAATGCAAAACTCATGATTTAAAAAAGTTACCCAACCCTAGAGAAGTCGATGTGAAGTTCTGTGTCGAACTGTTTCAACAGTTGGAACTATAGACTATCACACCACAGAAACATTTATATAATCAAATGTGTTGGTGTTTTTCCACTCTGCTGCTTGGTCTCCATATCCTTCATCAATACTCTCTGAGCAACTATTTAATTCTCTTAACAGTATTTATAGACTGCTTCAACAATAGTTTGTGGCAAAGAATTCCACATTCTAATCAGGCTCGTGTAATTTTTTCTAAGCTCTCCTTTATTTCTTTTGTCATAATCGTAAATTTGTGCTGGTCTTCCTGGAAACAATCCATCACTATTTAATCTATTATAACCCTTCACAATCTTCAGACCTTTGTCAGGTGGTCTCTTAACTTCTCAGCTGTAGATACAAAACTGTCACCTTTAATGACCTGTGCAAAGAAAAGCCTTGCATTTATAATATCAGGACCTCCCAAAGTGTTTTACAACCAATGGATCGACATGGGTACAGGCAACAGACAAAATATGCACAGCAAGATCTCATAAGTAGAAAATAAATGAATGACCAGATAATCTATTTTTCGATAGCATTGGTTGAAGCGGGAATGTTGTCTAGGATACTGGAAGAACTCTACTCTTCTTCAAATAATGGCACGGGATCTTAATGGAGGGTTGTTAAAGTAGCAACATGGTTTTGTCGGCTCACTTGTTCTCGATATTGGGAAGTAGTCTGTACAGCATGTGAGAAACCAATAATTAAACAGTCACTGCTTCACTGTCATCCAACGTTCCTGCGCAGCTCTCTGTTGGTCCCGCGTAGCAGCCGGGTTTTTCCAATGTTATATTTCTATGAATGGGCCGCTCACCCAAAAGAAAAAAAAATTGGGGGGTGGGGGGGCGGGGGATGGAGGTACATGAATGATATTGTGGTACATCTATTGTCTCCAGTGCAGTCTGACAAATTACATCATGAAGACTTGAGGCAGGGTAGCACCATCTCTCACAAACGCCCCCACTGTTCCTCTGGAGGCTTAGCCCTGCATAAGTGACAGTAGGTGGCACTTTTGAAACCAATAAGGCCACAGTATTTCTTAGAAAAGGAGAACCTGCAGTGAGATTCTGCACAAGTTTATTAATGAGCTTAATGAGTAAAAATAATTTGATTTCCTTAACTTTCTCTTAATGTTTGGTAATTCATTTTTGGAGGGGCAAAATTCTCAGATCATTAAACATTTAGTTTGTTACAGGTAGTGTCAAAAATCCGGAAGCCTCAGGACCGAGGCCGTTCTGGATTCTCTGTATTTCCGGACTTTGGAACGCCTTTCCAACGTCCCGAGTCTGGAAACACCTGGGCCAAGGTAGGTAGGTAGGGGAGGGGAGGGGAGGGGCGGCCAGGGGGTGGTGGTCGGCCCGTGGCAGAGGTCCGAGGCGGGGGAAGAGGAAGGTGGCGGCCCGAGGCAGGGGGGGGGAGGTCAGCAGCAGGTCTGGATTCCGGAACATTTCCCGGATTCCGAACGACTCTGCCCACAGATCGGCCCGGTGTCTGGAACATTCCGAATTTTGGACAACCTGTAATGGTATTGAAGTACTTTAACTTAGTCTTAGCAAAAAAGTAGGCACGGTAAGTTCCTTATGGGCGTAATAAAAATAACTTGTATTTAAGTAGTACCTTTTAATGTCTTCAGAACAAACGCAAGGATTTTGCATTCCAAAGCAATTTATAATCAATTACTTACTTTTTGAAGTGTAGTCACTATTGTTACATATGGAACCCTGGCAGCTAATTTGTAGTTAAGGTCACATAAACAAGTAACTGGCCAGACAATCTGTTGGGGAGGAAATGTTGGTCAGAACACCAGGAGAACGCCCTGATCTTTTACATCGACCTGAGCAGGCAAAAGGGGTCTCAGTATAATATCTTATCGAATAGAGTACTCTCTGCATTGAAGTGTCAGTCTAGATTGTGTGCTCAAGTCTATAGTGGGGCTTGAACCGACAATCTTCTAAAATTGAGATGTGTGTGTAATCAAAATTGACCCAAGTTGCCACGTAATTATTCATATAGACAAATGGTATGTGATAAATAATTAGATGGTCATCAGGATCTCATTAATTTGATGAAATCACTTTAAAAGGGGTGATGCTATGGTCCAGGCACTTGTGTTGGGGAGTGGACCTCTGGAAATTGTGGTCCTGCTGTGGGTGCTGGATTGCGGAATGAATCCTTAAAATGTCAAATATCACAGTGAATACTTATTTATTGAAATACACATACTTGAAATTCAGAAAACTCCCATGCTCCACTGAATCACATCACAGTTTGTTTTGCTCGATGGCTTTTGCCCCTCATCTGTATATCATATCATATCATATTATTCGGAGTTTTTGATCGACAGAAAGCACAGATAGGCATTAGTTACAATGGGCCCAAGTTTCGGATTCCCGATACACCTTGGAGAGGCCCGTCTAATTTCTAGAACTGAAAAAGCGGCAAATACTTACCTCGCGATTCTCCGATATCTGTAGGCCCGGTTGCAGCTCAGCGCGGTGCAGCAGGAGCTGCTGGGGGCAGAGCAAACGCGTTCTGACCAAGCACTGCTGGCAAGGGGGTGGGGCTAGGGCCCAGTGTCAGTGAGTGCCGGCAGCGTTGCGCATGCGCAATGGAGCATGTGCGCATGCGCAATGGAGCATGTGCGCATGCGCAATGGCACACAAACATTGGCAATTGGCCATCTTTAAAGGTACATGCAGAAGAGTGATTGTTGATTTTGTGGAGCTGTGCAAAGCCTTCTGACTGATTTTGTGTGCCTGAAGGAGTGCTGTTAGCAGTACTGTGGAAGAAATCAGCTGCTGGAATCAATGAGTGCTGTTTGTCGCTGCTAAACTTCCAGAACAAGTGCTGCATAGGTGCATGCAAAATAAGGACTGTGTGTTTTGAAAAATCAGAGTGTCAATTCAATACAGCAATGGAACAACGTCCACCAAGAATGAAGAATTTCTTGCATGAGGAAGGGGAGATATTAGTTAATGTCATTGAGCAGAGATGGCAGGAGCTGGATACCAGCAACAGAGGTCGCACAAAAGTGCCACCCAAAGAAATGAAGAAATGCTGGAACCTAGTTGCATTGGTGCATACCAGGAGATCTGGAAGCCAGTGTAAAAAGAAATGGTACGACCTTGGTCAAGTAGTTAGTGTAAGTAATATTTTCATTTTTTTTTTAAATGGAATCTAAATTGTAAATGTGACCATCTGTATATGTCCCACCCTGCAGAAAGACACACTCTAAAAAGTTCCATTTTAATCTTTGCAGAAGAAATTGGCCCACAACAAAAGGGAAAGACCTCGAATAGGAGGCGGCGTGCCAAATCGGCATCCACTGAAACCCTTGGAACAGAGGGTCGCTGCTTTGATGAGTCGTACATGGAGAAAAGCAATCAATACTGCACAAGCTGGGCCCGCAGGCGAGGGAGAGGGTAAGTCCTGAAAATGCATCGTGGCCCTTCAAATCAACCTGCTGCCTGGCCTGCTATGTGTGAGAGTACTCATGCCACCCATCCTGCCCCCTCCTGTGCTGCTAACCATTTGACTGTTCTGTTATATTTTGCAGAAAATGATGCCAATCCAGAAGATACAGAAGAAGAACCCAAAGCGAACGATCCAGACCAAGGGTGGCTGCAGGGGTTGACTGAAATGTCTTCAGGGGAGACTTTTGAACTTAATATTTATGAGCCCACATCAACGGACATCAGTGTTTCAAACACTTGCAAAGGTTCTGGTCCGACATTCTATGGTTTCACAGATTCTGACGTTGTGGGTCCCAGTGGTGCTGGTGGTGTAATGCAGTATTTTACACCCACTGCCCCACGGTCACAGCTCGCGGCTCCCACTGGAGTGGTGCCGCATGCAACACCCAGGGCCCCACCATCCCAGCCTGCGCCTCCCACTGGAGTGGTGCCGCAAGGCAGACCCAGGCAGAGGAGGAGAATGAGAATCGAAACACGTTCTCCTGAGATGCAGTGTGCAACAGATGTGGCTCAGGTTGTGGCATTGGGTGTGGAGAGCAATGACCTTACCCGATCACTCGTGGGCATCAGTGCAGTGGGTGAAGAGGTAACGGTACTGACGGGAGAAATAGCAGTAATGACACGGGAAATGAGGGAGGGAATGTCAAAGGGAGGAGTGCAAGTGACCGGCACTGGCCATCAGGGAGGGCCTGGGTGAGGTAGCTGCTGCAATAAGGACACACAGACCGACCAATCAAATTACACCCCCATGAAGAAGTGAACATTCACCGAGATGTGAATGAGAGATGGTTGCAGCCTTTCTTTGCTGCTTTTGTTCCTGATGTATCTGTAGTAATTTTTTTCAAATTGAAATTGTTTAAGTTTTGTAACTTTACAAGTTTATAAGTGATCTTAGAGTCATATTAAAGTAAAGTTTGATACAAATATTTTATTACACTAACATGCAGTACATTGTGAACTTTTCAATAAAATATTTTTACATTAAAACTGAATCATGTTCCATTAATACAATACAAGAACTCCAAAAAATAAACATGTCCATGCGGAACAGTTGTCGCTGAGCCCTCAGGCATCAGTAATTGAAGCATTCACGGATGAGCTGCTGGCGCAGGGCTCGAGCAATCATTAAAGGAGCACGATGGACCGTCTTCCTCCGACGTAGTGCTCCGGCATGCATGCTTTCCTGATCGTCGCCATCATCCTGTTCTTCCAAATTACGATCATCAGGCACACTCACCTCATGTGGGTCTTCTGGTTTCACTACCAGCTCCTGTTGCTTCATGATGGCTAAGTTATGCAGCATGCAGCACACAACAGTGAACTGACCGACAATCTCAGGGGAGTATTGCAAGTGGCCTCCAGAATGGTCCAGGCATCGGAAACGCTGTTTCAAGATGCCAATGGTCCTCTCTATGATGCTGCGTGTCGCAATGTTGTATTGATGGTCAGCTTCCGTCCGTGTTATGCCTAGGGGCGTCATGAGCCAGGTGGCGAGGCTGTACCCTTTGTCTCAGTTGCCAGCTCTGCCCTTCTGGCTGCTGCTGAAACATGTCAGATATAACGCTGTCGCATAGGATGAACGCATCATGGATGCTGCCAGGGTATCTCGCATCGACTGACATGATGCGCTGCTCGTCGTCACACACGAGCTGCAGATTGATGGAGTGGAAACCTTTTCTATTCCTGAACTGCTCGGCATGCTCCACAGGTGCTCGCAAGGCAACGTGGGTACAATCAATGCAGCCCTGTACCTTTGGGAAACCAGCAATCTTTGAGAAGCCCACAGCCCTCTCATGCATTGCTTGGCCGGTCATTGGGAACTTGAAGAAGTCATTCCTCCGCGCATACAGTGCAGCCGTGACCTGGTAAACGCAGGCATGTATTGCACGTTGAGAGATGAAGCACACATCTCCAGTTGTAGCTTGAAACAATCCCAAGGCATAGAAAAAGTGCAGCTGTAACCTTCACTTCAACAGACAAGGCAGTCAGCGTTCTGTTCCCCGGCTGTAAATCTGCTCTCAGCATATCACAGATCTCAATGACAGCTTCTCTGCGGAAACACAGCCTTTTGACACAATCAGCCTCACTCGTGTCCAGGTACAAACGTCTGGCTCGATGTTGCCGGCATGGGTAAGGCCTCCTGCCCATCAGCCTATGGACTATGAAGTTCCTGGTGCGGTGAGCTCTAATCAATTCTTTCCTATGCAGCGAACTGATGGAGAACCATTGCATAATCCGTGGCTTTGATAATGCAGCAGCCACACTTGAAGTAAAAATTAAACTTTCAAAGATGCGTGCTGGCTGGCTCTCCCTCCTGGTGTTTTTAGGCCTCCCCTATCTCCTGACCGAACGGCCGAAAGATCGCAGCTTGATGCCTGCGGCCTGCGTGTGTGCTCGCCCTCCCGGTGTTTTCAATGCTGCCCCTATTTCCTGGCTGAACGATCATAGCTCTGTGCCTGCTGCCGCTGCTTCGATGAAGAGTTAGGAAAATTAAATGTTTTATTTATTGATTTATCATTTATTATTGATGATGGCTCTTTGAAGTGAAGTGTTTAATGCTTTGTAAAATCCCCCAACTTCCCTTCTCTCCCCCCTCACCCCCCCGCTCTCTGCGCCCAATTCCTAAAATGTAGGCAAGGTTTTTGAGCGTACAAAACTCGACACTTACTCCATTCTAAGTTAGTTTGGAGTAACTTTTCGCTGCCTAAACTTGCAAAAACAGGTGTAAGTGGCTGGTAACGCCTCAGTTTGAAAAAAAAAACGTACTAAAATGAAACTATTCTAACTAACTAGAATTGGAGCAAACTAAATGCCGAGAATTGCGATTTCTAAGATACTCCATACTAAACTAGTTGCTCCAAAAAATAGGAACTTGAGCCGAAACTTGGGCCATTATTTGTTCATGCTTTCCATTTCCTGGCAAATACTTCCTTCACAGGTCACAACTATTACCATCTCCCTCAATTTTGTATTTTGTTTCCATAACAAATCAATGCAACACTTATGTTCAGTGAAGCACATTTACTCTTAATTTCTACTGCAATCCTTTGACTTGAGTGAATCTTTTTGTGCACCATCCTCTGCAACTTATCTTATTTCTCAATTCAGATTCAATATTTTAGCTATATAGGGAGCTTTAAACGGCATACATAAACTCAAATACATGTGGCATTTTTCAGCCTTGCTAACAGTGTCATCCTCAAGATCCAGAAACACATTCATAATTTTGATTTAGTAATTACAATTGTTCCAAGCAAGGCTTTGCTGTTGATATCAGTGGTTTACAGATCAAGAGTGGTTTATTTTACTTAATTCAATTTTATTTTGCCCTGTATTTCACTTACAATTCAGAGTTTTCATTTTGTCAGTTTTTATTCATTATTCCTCAAATTAAGGGACAGCATAGAACTCTGCACATTTCATCATTATATGTACTTTTTCAACATAAGTTAGACTGCTGATGAATTAATGCGGAATGTTTGCAACTTTGACCTTCACCGTTTTATTGACCACAAGAGGGAAAGGCAGGAATTAGTTTCTATTGACTGAATAAAAACAGCAAAAATTGGGAGAGATTCAAAGTGGTAGATGGGGTAGATGAGAACAGTAGATAATAAATGTACAAACAATTTCAACAGTGGTGAATGATCCATGCAAAGCACCAACTGCAAAAAAAAGTGTAAATATACTTCAATTACTGAATAATCACAGCTTGCAGCAACACCAGAATACAATAAAGTGAATGGAAAAAGTGAGTTGAAGTAATCCATCAAAATATAAAATCAATATATAAAAATACTTCCAAAATTGTCTGACGTTAAAGGAAACAAATAGTCAAAGTACTTGCTTCCTGTATATATTTTTAAGGTGGCATCCAATCATTATTAATCTTATGAACAGCTTCTCCACAGAGCATTGAACTAAACAACAGGCGCTGTGCTGATATCAAGGGTCGCTTATTGCAGAGCAGCGTACTTAATTAGACTTTGTTTGAGGGAAAACATTTTCCAATGCGTTTTACTGTGGTCTTAGCTAACTAGTCTTCGCCATTAAATCAGGCTCCATTAAGAAGAAATCAGAGATGCTGACTGACATCACAAAAGCAGAGTTTCAACTTGCTGTAAGGGCATAAAACTGGCATTGTAGATGAGCTGCCCATTATAGAATCCATTTTAATTTCCATCAATTTCAGGCAGTTTTTATAATGGGCGGCCCACCCACAATGCCAACTTTATGCCCAGATGGCAAGCCAAAAATCTACCCCAGTGTATGGGTGATCCACAAACAAAACTGCAGTCAGTTTCCCTTGCACTGCATCATGGCCAGGTCTTTCCACAAGTTCAGTGCTATAATTTAAAAAAAATACGGAGAACTGGTGAAAGGCTTATTGAATCTGACAACCTAGTATGGTATTTTCTGATTAAATGCTCTATTGCTGTTAAATATATATATTTTTAATAGCTTCTCTTTTCAATAAACTTTAATCTTTCTCACTTGTCCATCTATCAGAGCCCTAGGCTGTGTGACAAAAAACATAAACATACACTCTATCCATATAAAGATGAATATAATGTTTTAAACACCCAAAAGCCAAGAATCTGAATACACCGCCTGATAGTACAAAGGTAGTACAGTTTATGAGAAGTACGAGGAACAAGAACTCAGGGTTCCCAGATACCTCAAGGACTCCACTGTGCACAGTAATAACCTTATTTAATATTTACTCTACTCAGGGCTAACCTCCCACTATCATCTGTCTGACAGTCCTCTTGACAGATGCAAGAATTCCAACTTGGGAGCCCTGCTTTGGCTGGGTAGAGATTTTGTTTTTAGTATAAATTAACTGAATAATATGATAAGAATGAGGAACAGGAGTAGGCCATACGGCCCTTCGTGGTTGCTCTGCCATTTAATATCACGGCTGATCTTAGACCTCAACTCCACTTTCCCGTCGCAATAGTAACTTACTTAAAAAAGAATTTTTTATTTTTTAGCAAATCACAACTGCTTAATGGACAAAGCCGCAGCCAAGCATAAAGAGTTAAGGAGGGCTGAGACATCAGGGGCAATTCCAAGATTTACAATAGAGTTGGGAGTAAAGAAATACTTGCATTGCTATAGTGCCTTTCACGACCACTGGCGGTCTCAAAGCACTTTACAGCCAATGAAGTACCTTTGGAGTGTAGTCACTGTTGTAATATAGGAAAAGAAAAGACATAATCCCATTCCAAAAAGAGACACACAAACCCTTATTCTCTCTCTCTCGCCCCTGCCCCTGCCCCCCCCCCCAACCCACCTGTGATACTGGGTTCTGTTTAGTGCACTGACAAATGGTTAAAGCTACAAGGGAACATTTTCGTAAGAGGGATCAGAATCTGGAAGCTCTGCTGGACCTGATGAAGGATTCAATCATAATGATTATGATAGATTCAAGCTCAGTTACAGACACTGAAATACATAACATATCAAAATTCCCTGCCATTTAACAAGAATGTGAGCAAAAGTGGTCTTAAAAGATAGCTCATATAACTATTTACAGTGATCAGTCAATATTCGCCGAGTGAACGGGACAACCTGAATTCAATCATAAATTTAATTACTGTAGATTTTGTTTTATTTGAGGTCCAACAATGTCGTAGTAGCTTTAACTAGTCAGTGGTAATGGTTACCAGTGGATCCCCCTAGTGTTAAATGAGTAAAATATAAATCGATCCTCATCAGGCGGGAGTAGATTATCTTCTATCGTATAGTGCAAAACAAACTAGTAGCAGGCATTAATTACATTTTCAGATATAAATCCCATCAATTGCCCTACACTGCACAATGACCTCATATCTTTCCACAAGTTGTGTCACAATTAAAAAAAATTCAAGAATTGGTCAAAGGCTTACAGAATGTACTAAATCTGAAAACCTCGTCAGGTATTCAGAGTCCTAGGCTGTGTGACAAAAAAAGAATTAATTTGTACACATTAGAAGGCTATGCTTTGGAGTTTGTGTCTTGCTCAAATGTGAGCAGAATTGGCTCTCATTCAATTGAATAGTTCGGAGAGCAAAAAGTTGTTTATTGGCCGGAATTTGTTGGCAAAGTAATGGCAAGTTTAATGCATATGCCGTTATTAGTGTGCAAACTGTCTTGCAATTTGCGGCGAGGAAGAGATACCCCGTGAGTTACGAATCAGCACAAATTGCTGGACGATTTGCACCGCTTCACCGTTAGCTTTGCAAAAATAACAGCTCATCCTCAACCTCCTTGTGAGTTTCATGAAATTGCTGCATTTGCACGGTAAATACAAATTAAACTCGCCACAGAAAGTTAGGCGCTGGTACTTAACAGCGCAAGGATCCTTTTAATGGCAATTAGGTTCTTGCACTTAACCTCTCTGGCCCAGAAAGGGATCGACTAAAGCAGTGAAAACTCATTCTTAGAGATTTTAAAAATGATTTTCTTATTTTTCGTTTCTGCCTCTTTTGTCGCTCTTAATCCAATCTTTCATTCGCACTCTTATCCTGTACCTAATTTGATTTTAATTCAACCAATGCCTCCTCCATCATCCCTCTGATTTTTTCTCAATCCTTAAATTTAATTGGTTAAGAAGAAAAACTGTTGGTCTCGTCATTAACGAAAGTCCAAGATGCCCTGTTGACCTTGAACTTCCAACAATTTACAATGCAAAAAAATTGAGCTGAAGGGCGAGGGGAAAAGTCTAACTAAGAGAGCATCCACTCGATGCCGCGCTCCAGCAAATTCTGGACCTTTGTTTGGCTGGCAATATATTTTCTAGCACATTGGCTATCCACGATGCTGAGAATGACGTGAATAGCACGTTTAGTGAATTGGTCTTACCGCAGGTAAAGGGTACACAGCCAGATAGGGAATGGATGACCAACAGGAAGAGCAGTGCAAGGAAGGTAGTGCAGGGGTCCCCTGTGGTCAGCATGCAAAACAGATACACCACTGTGGGTATTGTTGAGGGGGGGAATGATTCATCAGGGGAGGGCAGCAGCAGCCAAATTCATGGCACCGTGGGTGGCTCTGCTGCACAGGAGGGTAGGAAAAAGAGTGGGAGAGCTATAGTGATAGGGGATTCAATTGTAAGGGGAATAGATAGGCGTTTCTGCAGCTGCAACCGAGACTCCAGGATGGTATGTTGCCTCCCTGGTGCAAGGGTCAAGGATGTCTCAGAGCGGGTGCAGGGCATTCTGAAAAGGGAGGGTGAACAGCCAGTTGTTGTGGTGCCAACGATATAGGTAAAAAAAAAAAACAGGATGAGGTCCTACAAGACAAAATTAGGGAGCTAGGAGCTAAATTAAAAAGTAGGACCTCAAAAGTAGTAATCTCAGGATTGCTACCAGTGCCACGTGCTAGTTAGAGTAGGAATTGGAGGATAGCTCAGATGAATACTTGGCTTGAGTGGTGCAGAAGGGAGGGATTCAAATTCCTGGGACATTGGAACCAGTTCTGGGGTAGGTAGAACCAGTACAAACTGAACGGTTTGCACCTGGGCAGGACCGGAATCAATGTCCTAGGGGAAGTGTTTGCTAGTGCCGTTGGGGAGGAGTTAAAACTAATATGGCAGGGGATGGGAATCTATGCAGGGACACAGAGGGAAGTAGAATGGGGCAGAAGCAAAAGATAGAAAGAAGAAAAGTAAAAGTGGAGGGCAGAGAAACCCAAGGCAAAAAGCAAAAAGGGCCACATTACACCAAAATTCTAAAAGAGCAAAGTGTGTTAGAAAGACAAGCCTGAAGGCTCTGTGCCTCAATGTGAGGAGTATTTGGAATAAGGTGGACGAATTAACTGCGCAGATAGCAGTTAACGGGTATGATATAATTGGCATCACGGAGACATGGCTCCAGGGTGACCAAGGCTGGGAACTCAACAGCCAGGGGTATTCAACATTTAGGAAGGATAGACAGAAATGAAAAGTAGGCAGGGTGGCATTGCTGGTTAAAGAGGAAATTAATGCAATAGTAAGAAAGGACATTAGCTTGGATGATGTGGAATCTGTATGGGTGGAGCTACGGAATACCAAGGGGCAGAAAACGCTAGTGGGAGTTGTGTACAGACCACCAAACAGTCGTAGAGGTTGGGGACAGCATCCAAGAAATCAGGGATGCATGCAATAAAAGGTACAGCTGTTATCATGGGTGACTTTAATCTACATATCGATTGGGCTAACCAAACTGGCAGCAATGCGGTGGAGGAGGATTTCCAGAGTGTATTAGGGATAGTTTTCTAGACCAATATGTCGAGGAACCAAATAGGGAGCTGGCCATCCTAGACTGGGTGATATGTAATGAGAAAGGACTAATTAGCAATCTTGTTGTGCGAGGCCCCTTGGGGAAGTGTGACCATAACATGGTAGAATTTTTTATTAAGATGGAGTGTCACAGTTAATTCAGAAACTAGAGTCCTGAACTTAAGGAAAGGTAACTTCGATGGTTTGAGGCGTGAATTGGCTAGAATAGACTGGCAAATGATACTTAAAGGGTTGACGGTGGATAGGCAATGGCAAACATTTAAAGATTACATGGATGAACTTCAGCAATTGTACATCCCTGTCTGGAGTAATAATAAAATGGGGAAGGTGGCTCAACCATGGCTAACAAGGGAAATTAAGGATAGTGTTAAATCCAAGGAAGAGGCATATATTTTGGCCAGAAAAAGCAACAAACCTGAGGACTGGGAGAAATTGAGAATTCAGCAGAGGAGGACAAAGGGTTGAATTAAGAGGGGAAAAATAGAGTACGAGAAGAAGCATTCCGGGAACATAAAAACTGACTGCAAAAGCTTCTATAGATATGCCAAGAGAAAAAGATTAGTGAAGACAAACGTAGGTCCCTTGCAGTCAGATTCAGGTGAATTTATAATGAGGAAGAAAGAAATGGCAGACCAACTGAATAAATACTTTGGTTCTGTCTTCACAAAGGAAGACACAAATAACCTTCTGGAAGTACTAGGGGACCGAGTGTCTAGTGAGGAGGAGGAACTGCAGGATATCCTATTAGGCAGGAAATTGTGTTAGGGAAATTGATGGGATTGAAGGCCAATAAATCCCCAGGGCCTGATAGTCTGCATCCCAGAGTACTTAAGGAAGTGGCCTTAGATATAGTGGATGCATTGGTGATCATTTTCCAATAGTCTCTCGACTCGGGATCAGTTCCTATGGACTGGAGGGTAGCTAATATAACACCACTTTTTAAAAAAGGGAGGGAGAGAGAAATCGGGCAATTATAGACCGGTTAGCCTGATATCAGTGGTGGGGAAATGTTGGAATCAATTATTAAGGATGAAATAGCAGCACATTTGGAAAGCAGTGACAGGATCGGTCCAAGTCAGCATGGATTTATAAAGGGGAAATCATGCTTGACAAATCTTCTGGAATTTTTTTTGAGGATGTAACTAGTAGAGTGGACAAGGGAGAACCGGTGGATGTGGTGTATTTGGACTTTCAAAAGGCTTTTGACAAGGTCCCACACAAGGAGATTGTTGTGCAAAATCAAAGCACATGGTATTGAGGGTAATATAATGACATGGATAGAGAACTGATTGGCAGACAGGAAGCAGAGAGTCGGGATAAACGGGTCCTTTTCAAAATGGCAGGCAGTGACTAGTGGAGTGCCGCAGGGCTCAGTGCTGAGACCCTAGCTCTTTACAATATACATCAATGATTTGGATGAAGGAATTGAGTGTAATATCTCCAAGTTTGCAGATGACACTAAACTGGGTGGCGGTGTGAGCTGTCAGGGGGACGCTAAGAGGCTGCAGGGTGACTTGGACAGGTTAGGTGAGTGGGCAAATGTATGGCAGATGCAGTATAATGTGGATAAATGTGAGGTTATCCACTTTGGGGGCAAAAACGCAAAGACAGAATATTATTTGAATGGCGGCAGATTATGAAAAGGGGAGGTGCAACGATACCTGGGTGTCATGGTTCATCAACCATTAAAAGTTGGCATACAGGTACAGCAGGCAGTGAAGGCAGCAAATGGTATGTTGGCCTTCATCGCTAGGGGATTTGAGTATAGGAGCAGGGAGGTCTTACTGCACTTGTACAGGGCCTTGGTGAGGCCTCACCTGGAATAGTGTGTTCAGTTTTGATCTCCTAATCTGAGGAAGGATGTTCTTGCTATTGAGGGAGTGCAGTGAAGGTTCACCAGACTGATTCCCAGGATGGCTGGACTGACATATGACATATCAACTGTGCCTTTATACATTGGAGTTTAGAAGGATGAGAGGGGTTCTCATTGAAACATAAGATTCTGACGGGACGGGACAGGACAGGTTCGATTAGATGCGGGTAGAATGATCCCGATGTTGGGGAAGTCCAGAACCAGGGGACACAGTCTTAGGATAAGGGGTAGGCCATTTAGGACTGAGATGAGGAGAAACTTCTTCACTCAAAGTTGTTAACCTATGGAATTCCCTGCCGCAGAGTTGTTGATGCCAGTTCATTGGATATATTCAAGAGGGAGTTAGATATGGCCCTTACGGCTAAGGGGATCAAGGGGTATGGAGAGAAAGCAGGAAAGGGATACTGAGGGAATGATCAGCCATGATCTGATTGAATGGTGGTGCAGGCTCGAAGGGTCGAATGGCCTACTCCTGCACCTATTTTCTATGTTTCTATGTTTTCAGCTAATCTCCATTATTCTACCCTGCCATTTTTTTTTTTAAAGTATGAAACAAGCTGCCCAAATAATTGCAACCATTTTTCCAGTAATACATCTCACAACGATGTGCGTGCAGACTGCTTTGTGGAAGGGTTGTTTATTTTGTCCTGTTAGCATTTGCTGAGGTAAAATCAACTGTAATGGGTGCAGCCCACTCTTCTATCACTATTTTCTGATGGCTTATTCATTTTTTTTTAAATCTCAAACAGTGCAAAGGAGATGATCAGCTCCAATACACTCCCCAAACTCATTTAACAAGTGAGTACAAGAAAATTCAGTCAATGCTCTTGATAACCTTCTGTGGACCAAAACACGTGCTCTCAAAAGTTACTAGTGTGATGGGTAAATGCTGTACCGACACCAGTGACAGGTGTAAAACTCTTACACCAGTTACTATAGCGTTTCATCTACCAGATTGAACAGCATCCAAGTAACTGATATAAATGGGAACACAATATAAACCTACCAATTACAAATGGGAATGCAGTAATAAAATAATACTTTTCTTGTGCTACATGATACTTTCTGCATCATTTCTCATCTTATACCAGCGACAAGCAACATTGCAAGATAATGACTAAGGGCCCAAAATCATCATTTCTTTTGACCTGAATGGCAAAGACTGTCAGATATAATCAGTCCAAACTGACTAGAGAAGTACAAGACCCTATAGTGATGTTAAATCATGATGTCAGTCAGATTTGTGAGGGCCTCTGGACTTTTGAATTGGTTGACTAGTCAGCAGATTGATATGAATTGCAAATTACAGGCTGTCTGGATTGCTGAAACCTTATTCTGTGATGGGTCTTCAACAGAAAATGATTAATTCTAGTCAAATTAAATCTATTTATTGGATCTGTCAGAATACAAAGTTGCAATAATAAAAGTATGAAAACAGTAAGTTTAACCATGTAACTGTATGGCTGATATCATATACCAATTTATCTGAAATTTTATGCATTTTTATACCAATTTGCTTTAAATGTTAGTCTGAGGGTGCATTTTTGTCCATTAAGATTTCTGTAATTGCACCGACTGAAAGGGTCCCATTAACTATTCAGGGAGTCAAACAAAAAAGACATTTTATTTGTATTAATACTGCAAGACTATTGCAATTCTGTACTAAATTTTCTACCATTAAAAAAGTCTCAAGTGATCTGTGAAATATTCATCAGGAATGCTGCAGACATCTAATGGTATTAAAAGTCATGCAGCAATCTGTTCCCAGGGACTCTATTAATGAGATATTATGTGCATTATATCTTTGACACCTCCACAAATCTCATCATCAGCAAACCAATAACACATATTCACTATTATGTCAATGTTCAAGACAGAGGAGGCATTAACAAAACGGTGGTCAACAACAAACTGTTAATGTAGAAATGGGGGGCGGGGAGGAGAGAATGAAAGAATGATCTTTCCTCATTCAACTATGATTTATGAAGTACAATCTGGACAGTTTAATTTACCATGTCCTAGCCATACCAAAACTTCACGATGAAACTTCATAATGATTGTTATTTTAAAATTAAATTACACACACACACACACACACACAGAAAACTGAGTCAGACTACCACTGGTGTCTTATAGTTCAGATTCTGACCAGGGAGGCACATGCCAATCTTTTCATGGTCTTCCTGCACTGCTTACTGGGGGACAGTTTTGCTTTTAGGTTTTCGTGTGAAACAGATTCATTGTTTGTAATTACCTCTGTATTTTCTATCTAAATAAGGAAGCACTTTGTCAGAAGCTATTTCATAAGCTACCTTGGTGATGAAGGGAAAGAACAGCTCAATAGCAGTCAAATATTGTTTGATAATGCTCCTGTGAACATGGGATGTTTTACTACGTTAAAGCTGCTACATAAATGCAAGTTGCTGCTGTTGTTTGCAATGAGTCTAATTTTAACCATAGTTCTGGTTTACATGCAAGGATTTTTTAGGATGGGAAAGGAAAGATGAGCTGGCAAACAACCGATTGGAGGCTCCTATGTATTCTGTATATGTTAAGTCAGGTGTTAAGACCTGCTGCCGTAATACCAGTGATGAGTGCTGGGCAGTGGTTAAGTCACCTGGCCACCTCCAGAAAGTGCCAATGGCTTTGGGTGGATGAGCATCTGGTGAAGAGCAGTGGAACCCTTGATGGTGGAAATGCCATCAAAAGGCACAATATGGCATTCTTTCAAATATTGTTGACAAAGGTAATAATTTTGCAGTCTCCGTGCCACTTAATTGGTCTAGTACCAAAACATTACGATTTTACCAAAATTAACATTTGTAAATTATCAGCACTGTACTCTACAATTATACAAGAAAAATTTATCGCAGTAATTTTTTTGGCAAGGTTGTCGAACTGTGTTTCAGTACTTTAAAGCAGATAAAGATAGTTAATAAAAATGATCTATATATGCATATAATTTAAAACACGGTAAAATATTTGACCACAAAATAGTTTATGTCCCAAGTGTAGCATTTTAAGTATTGTGACTTTGCGAAACAAATACTACTTGTAAAATAAAAACATTTTTCATAGCTCTATGTTAATGAATAATGGTGTAAAGGCCCACCCCCTTACAAATTTAATGGCAGCTCAAATTGTCCTCTGACCTGCCTCTCCACAGGGGTCAGTAATCCATTTCCACACAACTTTATAAATACACGAGGCCTGTAGATGTCTCAACCAGAAGGACTAATCACCCCTGCCTATTGAAGACAGCTTTATTAACAGCAGGCAAAAACAAACAGCTTTTCCCATTCACATCAGAGAAAAAGTAGTTAGATCAGCTTTCTCCTACAACACAGGCAACTAATAATTTGACAGTCAAGTAATTTGTGATTAGATTTTTCTATTAAAAGTTTATTTTTGAACACACTGCGGTCATATTAACTCCAAGATGGGCTGGGTGAGGGAGGATTAAACATTCAAAAATCGGAAACTCGACCCCCACTTCTGGTTTTAACGGAGGCAGGCTGAGGGCGGGTGACTAACTTGCTCTCCAGAGGTGGGTCCGTCATTATAATATTTTAATGAGACGGTTTGTCTCCAGTTTTACTTTTAATGCCTGCAGGTTGGGTTTCCCAGGGCTCAAGAAAACTGACAGCTGATTGGAGGCAAGAAGGGCTATCCATCTGTCAAAGTGGCTTTACAGCAATGCTCATTGGACAGGAGGAGCAGGAGTGCCACTCAATATGCCAGAAGTGGAAGCATATTTAGAAAATAATAAAGTTCTGATTTGATTTAATTGCTGAATTCTTGTTGCCACGTAACACAGCATTCCAGAATATGGTGTTTGTGCAACGGCAGAAACAGATATTATAAAAGGTGGGGGGGGAGGGGAGTGCAAGGAAGGGAAGAGAACAGAACAGGCAAAAGTTATCTGAATTATGATAAAGATCAGAATTCAATGGCCCAGAATTTGCAGTCCCGATGACTGAACAGGCTGCGTTCGCCATCATTTCGACTTTGAAACTGACCACAACTTCAGGATTTAGCGCATGCGCAGCCTAACGCAGGCTTCACAGGCTGTGCTGTGCTCTCCCGACCCCTCCACAGCCAGCAATCATTGTAATCGGTCAAATCATGGAAACTGACGAAAACTTCGACTCTTCCACAGTAATACCACTGTTATATATCCCATTAAAAGTTAGACCCTTTTGGATTAGGTGCAACTGGGGTTTTAACAGCGTATTGACTGCTAAACAAAGGTTATGCCCCTGAAAAATTAATTTTAATTTTGTGGACTGTCAAAATGATTCATTTTAATAAAAATAAAATTTAAGAAACTTAAGTTTTTTTTTTAAAGTTTGTTCATCTTTATTTCAGGTTTGCCTTTTCTCCATTAGAGAGGCCCAATATTTGTTTTGTCCTCTAACATTTTTAAACAGTTTAGAACCAAAGGAGCTTACCCACTTCGTGGTTCGCTGTCTGAGAGAATTCTGTGTTTTGATTGGCTGCTTAGACAGCTTGAGGGCTCAGCAGCTCTTCATTGGGGATCCCCATGAGCTTGCATTGATTTCAATTCAGCACCGGAAAACCCAAACTTCTCGCCACAGAGATCGCGATATCTTTGTGCCGAGCTTACTTCGGGGCCAGCGGCGAATGCCTTTGTTTCACCGCTGACCGCAAATTTATGTACAGCCAATTGGCTTAACAGCACAAGTATAACATGGTTGTAGATCAGTGTTCTTTCTGATGTCAGGACCACGTAAATCGATGTTTAAAATGACAAGTCCAATTTCAGCAGTGTTTGTAAAGGCATGGACATGTGGAACTGGTAAGGGAAATCTTAACCGATAAGGGAATATAGGATTATGGGGAGCGGGCAGGGAAGTGGACCCGAGTCCATGATCGGATCGGCCATGATCTTATTAAATGGTGCAGCAGGCTCAAGGGGCTGTATGGCCTACTCCTGCTCCTATTTATGTTCTTATGTAAAGCACCTTTCTATAGCTTACATATTAAAAGGACACTGCATTTAAAAAAAAAAGCTAGTCAACAGTAACATACATTGCTTTGAACTACATCATAGCATGGCTTCCAGATTTCATCTCTATAAATATGAAACAGCTCTTTTTATTCCTCTATTTCCATAAACATAAAAAAAATCTCTTTTACAGTCTATGGGTGGGGTGGGTGGGGAAAGAGAAATTTATCCAATTTTTGGGGTCTAAAATGAACGCTGGCAAGACCAATTTTGGGTCGCAATCTTCCACAGAAGTTTGCAGACTGCCAAATTGGAAGCAGGTAACATTTAGGCATCACGAGCGCTTGCCTTGCATATGGAAATCATGGTCCTACTGATGGTTGTAGGGCTCCATTTTAAATAAGTGTACAAATGGGTGGAACTTGCACCGTTGAACCAGATATTGAACGACCTGGACTGCTGGAGGCCAGTCAAGAAATGGCTAGAAAACATTTTAGAAGTTAACATTTCTATGGAGCTAGCAGAAGCCAGAGTGCTACACCTTGCTCTACAAAAATACTGTGCACTGCTGCTGACCCAGTCTCACCCTCTCTCCCCTCCCCTCCCAGGGAGGACCTGTGGGCCAGCTCAACTGACTGGAATTCATCAGGTCCTGACCGACGAGCTACATTGGGATACCTGACTGGGGTACACAACTCGCCTCTTTAATTCAAATGAGGCCGATGTCAAATTTGACATAGGCCTCTTGCCAAAATCATCGGGTGCGTGATTGGATCGAACAGTAATTTTGGCCGAAAACCAGCGTGTGTTGAATTTCCCAGACATGTCTGTAAGGGGGGAAAAGTACACGAACGAGTAAGAAGCATAAGGGAATTAGGAAGTTCTGAGGAATCAGGAGTTCCTCTGTGTCAGTATGGATTGTAATATTGACTGACAAAGACTCCAAGTGGAGGAAAGAAAGAAGAAACAAGAGCATATCCCAGGGCGGGGCATAATTCGAACACCTAGAAAATGTTGGCTAGAAAGGACTTACACACGAACTATGCTGGACTCAATGTACTGGTTGTAGTGCAAGGGAACTCATCTTGCTAGTATTATCCTGTAAAAAAGGTGTTACCGACGTAATAGGCAGGCCCTAGCCCGAACTATAGTTAAAACATTGAATAAAGGGAATATAGACAGTCCGGCAGAAAGGACTTATTTAGTATAACCTCGATGGGAAAGCCAACAGATAGATCCTGCAGCTCGGGAAGTTGTGCTACCCAGGCGAAAGGACAACCCTGGAAGCTCACTCATGAGGAATTAATTGGGAAATGGCCTACCTTGGGCATATAGCCAAGGGCCATTAGGGGGGATTGTAAGGGGGGAAAAGTACACGAGTAAGAAGCATAAGGGAATTAGGAGGTTCTGAGGAATCGGGAGTTCCTCTGTCAGTATAGATTGTAATATTGACCAATTATGTAAAACTCGCTTATGTATGTAAAGCACTCTTATGCACTTGCTTACATTGGGTTAAGAAGAAGGAGGCAGCAATGCCTGATGTTTAATAACCATTTGAAGTAGCCAACACTGCATTGACCCTTAGCACAGAAAATAGAAGTTGAAAACATACACTCAGTACTGAAACACAATGGCAGTGGAGAATCAACATCCTAGAAAGATACCATACCCTGGGAAGCAAGGTCAATCAACATGTCATGAGAAACTGAGGCAAAGTTGAACACATTTCAGAAGGATGACATGTGATGGAGATGTATAGCTGGGGGAGAGCCACTCAGAGCCAGTCTGAGCTGTAGGCCAATCGGCAGTTTTGCAGGAGGGTCGCACAAATCAAAAAATCGTATAACTATGCTTGTAGAACTCCTGTACCTGAAGCGTTCAACGGAACATTTCCCGAGCATGTTCAAATAATAAAACCAGTGAACCGAAGTTTTTGTCCGAGTGAATCCATGGTCGCTATACAAGGGACAGGTGTCGATTCCTTATATCAGGGAGTCCACCTTTAAGGAAAGAAGTCTTCCTTTTACCCCAACAATGTCCTTTTAAAACTAAAGCTAGGGGTCATCCAACTGCTACTTCTGGATACATCTTGCCTTTCCTCCTATTCTTTTCAACCTTTATGTCCTTGCTTATAACCTCAGCTCCTCAATTTTAACACATACAGAATTCAACTCATCAAAGACTTTTTCATCAAGTCAGTGCCCTCTAAGCAGAATGGGAAAAACTATCGGTAATTTCTAAAACAAATTAGGAAAAAGAATTTTAATTACAAATCACAGAACATAGAATTTCAGTTTAACAACAAATTAGTTACCTTTGTGTTGAAGTTCAATGCGTTCTGTGATGTTTTGTAGAGCTCTGGATATTTCAACATGTTTTCCTTTCGACATGATCTCTCAAATATTCCCAAAGTGAGAGGAGGCAAAGCTGTGAAAATCTGACACACGTACATAAAAATTCGAAGTTGAATAAACGGTGTTCCTTGTTTCATCCCTTACAATGGCAGAATTAAAATGACGCCACAAGATATGAATATAGATAGGATAACAATAACTGATCACACCCTAGCTGCATGCCATTTGTACAGGAGATAGCCATCCATGTTATGTACATCATATGTATTATAGCAGTAACGTCACTGATCTGGAGCACAATTTGAGATTTACAAACTATGTAAACTTGAAATTTTCATTTCAAGTATAAGAAATATACTGCACCACCTTTTCTGATTGAGCTCTGTGAATACTGACAAGAGGTATTGGTCAAAGGTGCTCTACTACTTTGTACCCCCATAAATCCCTAAAACACTTGCTGTAAATTGTATTATGCAAACCAGTAAGGCACCAGTTGAATAGTACTAAACTATTCATTGAAATGTTTTTAAATCACACATTTTTGGCAATGACCAAAGTAACTAAAATCAAGTATTTTGATATTTAATCTTTACTGGAAACTCAAACAGACCAAAATGTTGCATCGCTGAATCTGAAGATATTTGCTGCACTACAATCCTGCCCACCTACATCGACATTTTGTGGACCATTCTATTTTCGCTTTGAGTGGGCGTGAAACTGACTAGGTAAACGAGTCGCTGGCTCGAGACTCCCATCGACTACTGTGTTTGTGATGCACAGAGATCAAGGTAACATTATTTAGTGAAGAAATTCTAACTATCACAAATAGTAACAGTGAATATTATATCAGAAAGGTGTCAACTGTAACACAGAGCCGTGAAGCTCATCACGAGGTTCCAATACCCTACGCTGATCAGTTCCCGATGCCCTACTCTCATTAGCTATCAATACCCTGCCTGGGATGTTCTGGAACCCTGGACCCTACCTGCCACCATGTGAAGCTGTCTCTCTCGCAGACCCCGATTGTATTTAGTTGCCTTCACTGACCCCATTCTACTGACTAACTGGCCTATTACCAGTAACTTCATCACTGCTAGCAGCCAGCCAGCCCTCAGGCTGCTGGTGTCCACAGCAACCCCTTCACCTTCCACGGCCATGAGCTTCAAAACCCAGAGGTGGGCATCAACCTGAGCACCATCTACTTCTGTGTCGGGGTCTTCCAACATGGCAATGCGTGAGCAGAGTTTACAAATACATAGACCTTGGCAGGAAGAAGCAGCAGAGAATACTAGTCAACATGAATGGTTAGTGACATGAGCCTTTAATGTTGTTAGGAATTTTAAAATGTTGACTGAAGTGGGCCAGAGTTTGTCAAAGTCGACATAAATGGAAAGTCTTTGATATTATTGGGCAGAGATGGGACTGAGATTGCACTTTTTGTCATCATAAGCAGGATGTTAACAAAAAATGGGTTTGAGAAGTAGAGAGTATATCAACAACTTCAACTGAATATCCAAATAACATATACACTTACCACGTTGTAGAGACCAATACACCACCGTTCAAAGAGAATCTGTCCTGAGAAGCCATTCACAAAAGCAAACCAGATCTGGAGATGAAATAAAAGTATTACAGCAATGAACTCTCCTGGAAGAGAGATTTTTTTATATAAATGATAAAACAAAGAGTTTAAAAAAAAAGTTAAGTACATTCTGTTTCTTTAGACCTGGCTAGCATAAAGATTTTATAGAACTGAACTACTGAAGTAGAGCACTGTATCAGCTTTCTGCCAGAGCAATCCAAAACAAATCCCACAGCCACGTGTAACGTAGCCAAGTTTGCTGACGATACAAAGATGAGAGGAAAAGCAATGTGTGAGGAGAACACAAAAAATCTGCAAAAGGACAAAGACAGGCTAAGTGGGCAAAAATTTAGCGGATGGAGTATAATGTTGCAAAGTATGAGGTCATGCACTTTGACAGAAAAAAATCATAGAGCAAGTTATTATTTAAATGGAGAAAGATTGTGAAGTGCTGCAGTACAGTGGGACCTGGGGGTACTTGTGCATGAAACACAAAAGGATAGTATGCAGAATACAGCAAGTGATCAGGAAGGCCAATGGAATCTTGGCCTTGATTGCAAAGGGGATGGAGTATAAAAGCAGGGAAGTCTTACTACAGTTATACAGGGTATTGGTGAGGCCACACCTGGAATACTGCGTACAGTTTTGGTTTCCATACTTACGAAAGGATATACTTGCTTTGGAGGCAGTTCAGAGAAGGTTCACTAGGTTGATTCTGGAAATGAGGGGGTTGACTTATGAGGAAAGGTTGAGTAGGTTGGGCCTCTACTCATTGGAATTCAGAAGAATGAGGGGTGATCTTATCGAAACAAACGATTTTGAGGGGGCTTGACAAGGTGGATGCAGAGAGGATGTTTCCACTGATGGGGGAGACTAGAACTAGGGGGCATAATCTTAGAATAAGGGGCCACCCATTTAAAACAGATGAGGAGAAATTTCTTCTGAGGGTTGTAAATCTGTGGAATTCGCTACCTCAGAGAGCTGGGACATTGAATAAATTTAAGATAGAAATAGACAGTTTCTTAAACAAAAAGGGGGTATGGGGTTAGGGGAGCGGGCAGGGAAGTGGAGCTGAGTCCATGATCAGATCAGCCATGATCGTATTAAATGGCAGAGCAGGCTCCAGGGGTCATATGGCCTACTCCTGTTCCTATTTCTTATGTTCTTATGTTCTCTCCATATTGTCCTTTCACTGTTTGCTGGGTTTGAATCCACCCCAGACAAACCAAGTTGTTGGACCATGGAATACTTTGCCACAGGAAGTTAATTGACGCAGAGGCCGCTGTAGCTTTCAAGGGAAAATGGATAAATATTTGAAGCAGAGAAAAATACAGGGTTATGAGGATACAACAGGGCATTAGGATTCATTTTGGAATGCTTTAACAAAGAGCAGGCAGAGACATGGTGGGGTGAATGGCCTCTTTCTGTACTGTAAACCTCTATGGTTCTATGGAATGCTTTGTGCTTACATCGTCTACAGGTGGAGGGAAGTTCTATGCCTCACCACTCGCATTCCTCACCTATAAAAGTAGACGTCTTTCACCCTCCCAAGACAAGATGTTCTCCTTCTAACCATGTTCTCATGCTCATCCATGGACACACCACAAATCATCTTAAAAAGGTGGAAAGGTGATGTGCTTGGAACATGAGATTGTAAAAGCACCATCCCCACATCTCAACCACTTTATGATGGACAATTACCCTTCACAAATGACCATTTCAACATTTGCTGATCTCATTCTAGGTTTATCCTCAATCTCTATTTCACTCCCAACCATTTCTATAGCTCTTTATTGCACAAGTAATCGACAGTGCCAACTGCTTTGCTGGGAGTCTGTTCCACATAACCACTAATCTGGTGCATATGTGCTTTTCTATTTTCTAGTCATGCTTGAAGCTTATTAATTTCAAATGTCTGTGTCTTATTCTGTGCCCAACCTTGTCCAAGTTCTTGGCAACATTCCGAACTTGTTTGGATTAATGATCTATTTAAGGACAGAAACTTTTTTGGGCTTGTAGTCAAATGCCTTTCAGATGTATCCTACTACTTGACTAGTGTGTCCATCTCATTAGTAACACTCTTGGCTTGTGGTAGATTCAATCCCCACTCCAGAATTCTAGCATATAATTACACTCTGGTGCATCAGTGAGATAGTTCTGCATGGTCATAGGTGCTGCCCTTCCAATTATGAAGGTTCAGCTGGACATTACGGATCCAATAACTTGAGGAAGGACATTCTTCCTATTGAGGGAGTGCAGCGAAGGTTCACCAGACTGATTCCCAGGATGGTGGGACTGACATATCAAGTAAGACTGGATCAACTGGGCTTGTATTCACTGGAGTTCAGAAGAATGAGAGGGGATCTCAGAAACGTTTAAAATTCTGACGGGTTTACACAGGTTAGATGCAGGAAGAACGTTCCCAATGTTGGGGAAGCCCAGAACCAGGGGTCACAGCCTAAGGATAAGGGGCAAGCCATTTAGGACCGAGAGGAGGAGAAACTTCTTCACCCAGAGAGTGGTGAACCTGTGGAATTCTCTACCACAGAAAGTTGTTGAGGCCAATTCACTAAATATATTCAAAAAGGAGTTAGATGTAGTCCTTACTACTAGGGGGATCAAGGGGTATGGCGAGAAAGCAGGAATGGGGTACTGAAGTTGCATGTTCAGCCATGAACTCATTGAATGGCGGTGCAGGCTTGAAGGGCCGAACGGCCTACTTCTGGCACCTATTTTCTATGTTTCTAATAGAACCCTTCCGTCAACCAACTGAAAACACACATTAAAATACAAATTCATCGTACTGCTTTAAAGATCTTGCAGTGCTAAAATGGATGCTACATTTTTCTACACAACAATCATCACTGTACTTCACAAAGTAACTCACTATATGAAGTGCTTTGAGTTATTTGAGATGTAATAGAAACTTTTCAGTTAATGATCTGGGATGACTCACCCTTACATTATTCCCCACCTACCCCCCCTCCTTCCACCCCCCCACCCGTGTGAAGAAGCACCGAATTTTACTCAATACATCCCCAAACAGATGATGAGTTCTCCACCCAGGGAACCATGGCCATAAACACAATCAGTAGCATGACATAAAAGATATCAAAA
This sequence comes from Pristiophorus japonicus, assembly GCF_044704955.1. NCBI lineage: Eukaryota > Metazoa > Chordata > Chondrichthyes > Pristiophoridae > Pristiophorus > Pristiophorus japonicus. The sequence goes on along the minus strand of NC_091978.1, from coordinate 169,614,236 downwards.
TCGAGAAATGGAACTAAATAGTAAATATTCTGCATGATAACTTCCTCCAAATATTCACTAGGGAAGACATGAGCAATACACCCTTTATTAGAGATAACGAAAGCAAAATTAATGGATTCCAAATAAATATGAAAATCCTAGACAGGATAGCAGGCTCAAAACAAATAAATCTTCAGGATAGATTTTATTTATCCCAAAATGCAGTGAAAATTTATGAGGCACTGCCGATCAGATAATCATGGGGAATCACTGGATATTGGGGAGGTACCTGTAGACTAAAAACAGGCTAATGTGGTGCCCATATTCAAAGATGGTGACAGAACAGAAACAGGCAACAAAAGACCCAATTTTGTGTAAACTAAAGTAATCGATGAGCAGCTTGAGGATTATCTATACAGCAATAACCTAGCAAACAGCAATCTGGCCAAGCTTCTTGAATTGTGTGAGTAAGTGACCCAAAAACACTGAAAAATTCCACGATACTGGTTCCAAAAGGCACTTGACAAAGTTCTATATGAATAGCTATTAGTTGAAGTTAAAGGTGTGTGGTTCTAGTGTAAATATTGGGAATGGATTAAATTGGATGAAGTGTAGAAAAGAGAGGGTACTTTGGGAGTTTTCTTATAATGAGTTTGAGTCGACCATATTATCTACTAATTCTATGAAATTTTCACTTCTTTAACATAACTTAACATTTAAATGCTACAGATAGTTCTGTTAACTAAATATGTTGTCATGTTATTCTACTGAAGTATCATAGAATATTTAAGTGTGCTCATTTATTGCTCCCTGTAATTTAACTTGTTGCTGAAAGCTTGCAAACATTACAACATACAGCTTATACTGTGCCTGTGGTTTTTCCATACAGAATTGCTGACTAAATATGAAATATAGGCAGTAAACCCAGATGAAACTCCATTCTAGGTGACTCCCACTGCCCAACTTCATTAGTTCTCACTGCCAGACAACTTAAAAGTATATTTGTATTTTAGAGGTCACAAAAAGAATATCTTACCAGTGGCTGCTATGAGTTACTACTTTTGCAAGTGTCTGGTCAGTGTGGGCAGTGATGCCAAGTAAAATAGACAAGTTTTTAAAAACAAATCTCATTTGCTGAGGCCAAATAAATAGCTCACCAAAATCTAGTTCCCATAATTGGCCTCCTGCCAATGGCTGGCTGATATTCTGCTAAGTTCCTACAGCCCAGACACCACATGAGAAGGTACATGCCAACTTACCTGACTGCAGAAGCTAAAAGCTATGTCAATATGAAGGATGAGGGTATAATAACGACTGCACCGAGAGTAATAATAAGTAACGAGAGTTCAAATCCCACTATGACAGTTTGAGAATTTGAATTTAGTTTAAAAAAAAACTGAAAATTAAAAGCTGGCATCAGTAAGTGACTATGAAGTGACCAGATTGTAGTAAAAACCCAACTGGTTCACCAATGTCCTTCAGGGAAGGAAACCTGCCGTCCTTACTAGATCTGGCCGATATGTGACTCAAATCCTACTTCAATGTGATTGGCTTTTAAGAGCCACTCAGTTGTATCAAATCGCTACTCAGCGATTCAAAAAAGCGTCCCACACCATTTTCTCAGGGCAACTAGGGATGGGCAATATATGCCAGCCTTGCCAGCAACGCCCACATCCTGAGAATGAATTTAAAAAATGCAGCTCCATCAAAATACAATTCACTTGTACCATGAGTCGTACATAAGCTAACACATCAGGCCAGCTCTATGACTCTGTATACAATGGAAAATATATCAATGATGACTGAAGAACAACTATAATTAAAAAAAATCTTTCGGCAAATATATTCTTGTAAAAACTAAAATGAGAATTATACACAGCATTATTAGGTTGACACCTGCCCATCTTTATGGAATAGTACTTAAAAAAAAAACTCACCTAAAGGTTGCAAAATTGAGGTTGTACAATAATGCAATCATACTATTGATCCTTTCTATAAGGCTTTCTTTTAGCACAGAAATTGAACTTTTTATTCTGATCCCAAACTACAACACTAATTTGCTGGTAAGTATTTCAAATTATAAAATACATTTATACAATGTTTCCATATTCATACACAGCTTTTCTTTAACAAGTATTACACTGGCAAATCCAACCCAGTAGGCTAATTGATTCTCCCTTCCCTCCAATACAGTAGTTATAAGAATATAAGAAATAGGAGCAGGAGGCGGCCATTTGGCCCCTCGAGCCATTTACTAAGATCATGGCTGATCTGATCCTGGGCTCAGGTCTACTTCCCTGCCTGCTCCCCATAACCCTTCACTCCCTTATCGCTCAAAAATCTGTATCTCTACCTTAAATATATTCAATGACCCAGCCTCCAGAGCTTTCTGGGGCAGAGAATTCCACAGATTAACGACCCTCAGAAAAATTCCTCATTAGTTTTAAATCAGCGACCCCTTATTCTGAGACTATGTCCCCTTGTTCTAGATTCCCCCTAATGAGTGGGAACATCCCCTCTGCATCTATCTTGTTGAGCCCCCTCAGTATGTTATATGTTTCAATAAGATTACCTCTCATTCTTCGAAACTCCAATGAGTATAGGCCCAACTTGCTCAACCTTTCTTCATGTGTGTAAAGAACTACCTATTCCTGTGCAGGCCAGTGTAGAGGTATATTTTGTCTATTTCATGGGGATATGTTGAATGAAAAATGTTTTAAACTCAAGTTCTGATACAACTACAAAAACAATTTCATTCCTGCCATGGTAGTCATAAGCAAAATGACACCAATTCCTGCAGCCCAAGAAGCGTCTCAGTTAACATACTTCTTCCATACCAAATACTGGGCAGTGGCAGAAAGATCCTTCAAAATAATCAACTGTTACATAGGAACAGGAGCAGGCCGTTCAGTTCCTCAAGTCTGTCCCGCCATTCAATTAGATCATGACTGATCTGTACCTCAACTCCATTTACCCGCCTTCTCTCCATGATCCTTGAAATACTTAGTTCACAAAAATGTATCAATCTCAGTCTTGAAAAGTTCCCAGCATCCACAGCCTTTTGAGGGAAGTGAGTTCCAGATTTCTGCTACCGTGTGTGAAAAAGTGCTTGCTGATTTCACTCCTGAATGACCCAACTCTAATTTTATGATACCCTCTTGTTCTGAATTCACCCATCAGTGGCAATAGTTTCTATGGGCTCAAGTTTCGGCCTGAGTTGCTCCTATTTTTTTGGAGCAACTAGTTTAGAATGGAGCATCTTAGAAATTGCAATTCTTGGCATTTAGTTTGCTCCAGTTCTAGTCAGTTAGAACAGTTTGATTTTGGAACAGATTTTTTTTCCAAAAGGGGGCATGTCCGGCCACTTACGTCTGTTTTGCAAGTTTAGGCAGCGAAAACTTACTCCAAACTAACTTAGAATGGAGTAAGTGTAGATTTTTGTATGCTCAGAAAAACCTTGCCTACACTTATAAATCAGGCATAGGGAACAAGAGATGGGGGGGGGGGGGCAGCGAAGGGGGGTTTACAAACATTAAACACTTCACCTTTACAAATAAAGAGCCATCAATAATAAATGATAAATAAATCAATAAATCAACCAATACGTCAATCAAAAAAAAACATAAAAAAAATCAATAAAAAATTAAGTTTTCACTCACCTACTGCAGCACCGAGAGAGCCCTACAACAGCGTGGTGGGACGGAGCCCCCCCAGTGTCTGTCTCTCTCTCTGTGTCAGTGTCCGTGTTTCGGGGGGGGGGGGGGGGGGGGGGGGAGGGGGGAGAGGAAGAGGAGGGGGAGGGAGAAAGGGAGAGAGGGAAGAGGATGAACTGGGGGGGGGGGGGGGGGGAGGAGGAAGGCTGAACTGGGGAGTCGGGGGATGGTGGTGGGAGGGGGCAGGTGAGTGGGTGGGAGAAGGCTGAACGGGCGGGTGGGGGGGGGGGAGGAGGAGAAACTGAACGGGAGCGGGAGGGGCTGAACGGTAGGGAGGTCAGAGTCCCAATCTTCGCCCGGGGAGCCCATTGGACCAGGACTTGGGTCGGGCCCCTCCCATGCAGCCTTGGGGGCCTGGAGCTACTGCACATGCGCGCACACTCTAGCGCGCTTGTGCAGAGGTCCCAGCACGGTTTTTAGCGCCGGGACCTGGCTCGGCCCCCGACCCCTTGTGCTGCACCACGCCGAACACGAAGACGTCCTGAGGAGACCGGAGAATCACAAGGTAAGTTTTCGGCACCATTTTTTTTCCAGAAGGCGGAAACTTGGGCCCTATGTATCAAATCCATTCATCATATTAAACACCTTGATTACATCAACCTTCTAAACTCAAAAGAATACAAGCCAAATTTGTGCAGCCTTCATATTTTAACCCTTTAAGCTCTGGTATCAGCCTGGTGAATCTATGCTAAACCCCTTCTAAGGCCAACATATAGGGGTCAAGCTTCGGGCCGCGCCTAGAACAGCGCAGCCCCGCGAGCCACACCCGATTTCCGCGTTCAAAACTGCGCTGAAAACTTACCTCGGTCTTCTCCACTCCCTCAGGTCGACCCAGACCCTCGGCGCGGCACAGCACAAGCTGTGGGGGACGGAGCCAGGTCCCTGCGCTGAAAAAACAGTGCCAGGACCACTGCACATGTGTGCGCACGTGCAGTAGCTCCAGGCGCCCAAAACTGTGTGGGTGGGGCCCGAAACATGCCACCCCTAGTCCTGGCCGAATGGGCTCACTGGGGCGCCGATCAGACTGCACCTCCCTCCTCTTCAGCTCCTGCTCTGGCTGTGGCTCCACCTTCCTCCCCTGTTCAGCTCACGCTCCCGCTGGCTCTTACAAACCCCCCGCCCCCCCGCTCCACATTAGCGGGGTCCATTCAGCCTCCTCCCTCCCCGCCCCCCCACCCTCTCCTTGCTGTCAGAAACACAGACAGACACAGAGAGAGAGAGAGAGAGAGAGAGAGAGAAAAAGAGAGAGAGAGACTGACAGAGAGAGAGTCACACTGACAGAGACACAGAGACATACTGGGGGGGGGGGGCCCGTCCCAGCATGCTGTTGGAGGGCTCCCGGTGCTGCAGTCGGTGAGTAGAAACATAATTTTTTAATTTATTAATTTTTTTGGATTTGATTTATCATTTATTATTGATAGCTCTTTATTTGTAAAAGTGATGTGTTTCATGTTTGTAAACTTCCCTTTCTCTTTCTCTCCCCCACCCCCCACCTCTGCCTGATTTGTAACCTACGCCTGATTTTCTAGGTGTAGGCAAGGTTTTTCTGAGCATACAAAAATCTACACTTACTCCATTCTAAGTTAGTTTGGAGTAAGTTTTTGCCGTTTAAACTTGCAAAATAGGCATAAGTGGCCAGACACGCCCCCTTTTGGAAAAAAAAATCTGTTCTAAAATGAAACTGTTCTAACTCACCAGAACTGGAGCAAACTAAATGCCAAAAATTGCAATTTCGAAGATACTCCATTCTGAACCAGTTGCTCCAAAAAAAATAGGAGCAACTCAGGCCGAAACTTGACCCCACACTTCCTGACGTTCAGAGCCCAAAACTGAATGCAGTCTTCCAGATGGGGTCTGACCAAGGCTCTGTACAACTGAAGCATTACTTTTTCATTTTTGAATTCTAACCCCCTTAAGCTAAAGGCCAACATTCTATTAGCCTTTTTGATTATATTTTGTACCTGTGCACTAGCTTTGAGTGATGTGTACATGAACATCTAAATCACTTTGTTCCTTCATAACTCCTAGAGTCTTGCCACTAAGAAAATATTCCAATTTGTCTTTTTCAGATTCGAACTGGATTACTTCACACTACCCCACATTGAACTCCACCTGCCATAAATTTGCTCACTCACTTAGCCTGTTGATGTCCTTTTGTAACTTCCTCCTCCTCATCCATACAACGTACTGTGCCTCCTAGCTTAGTGTCATCTGCAAACTTTGATTCATCCAATTGATTAATATATCTGGTGAAAAGCTGAGGCCCCAGCTCAGATCCCCGCACTTTCATTTTTTACTAATCTCTTGTGTGGAACCAAGTGCCTTCTGGAAGTCCATATGGACAACATCCATAGACGCTCCCCTAACCACCATGCTAGTGAGCTCCTCAAATAAAATCAACGAGATTAGTCAGACATGACCTACCCTTCAGAAAGCCATGCTGACTCTCTTTGATCAGCTTTTACTTGTCCAAGTGCTCAGTCATTCCGTCTCCAATGACAGATTGCAGTAGTTTCTCTATAACTGTTAAGAAGCAACTCTTTATGCATTTCCCTTTTAACCTTGCCTTGCTCCTGCTTATACTTAGGTCAGTTATTCAAGGTTAGGTTGGTCATATTTTTAAAGAGTTAATGCTTCACATAATTCAGGTGATTTAGAGTTGACCAATTGAAAGTATATTTTATGGTATTCCATTATTGCTATTTTACCAGTGATTAGCTATATAGGTCACAATATAATTACAACGCAGAGCTGCATTTTGACCTACCATTTGTAGTAACTGCAACAAAGCAAATACAACAGTAAATCAAGTCTACAATAGCCAGAGCTTCTGTTAACCAAATACATTTCCAGGAGCCGAACCCCTCACCTACTACTAATTTTCAGGAGTCCAGCGCATATCTTATGGGGCCAGTTTTAGTTCTAATTGGTCGACCTGTCAGTTTGATTCCAGTGCACATGGATTCATGCAGTTTTTCCCCTTTTATTTTAGTCTCTTTCATTACTTTTGAAGTGCAGTCACTGCTGTCATGCAGAGCAATGGGCTAAATCCCATAGATGGCAAATAAGACGAATGACAAGTTGAAATGCTGCTTTTCACAAATAATAAATAGCAATTTCCAAGGAACTTTGCATAAAAGTAGAAAATGTAGTGCTGACAGAAAAATATATAATTAACTAAGTAGTACAAAGATGAAACTATCTTATGGTCTAAAGGTAATTTATCCAGCTAGTAGACCAAATTACAAAACACAAGGAATATGGTTAATGATGATAGTACTGAGGAAAAACTAATATATTATTTGTCATTGAATTTTTTTTGTTTTGAGTATTCAGTTCAGCAGAAATAATAGTTGTTTCATTGTAAGAATGTAATTAAATATGATTTCTATGACATCATATTTCAGCTCCGGTTTAGACTCATCCTGTGTGGCTAACTTGGAGCCCACAAATTCTAGGAATGTTTGATATGTTGTACAGATTAAACACACATATCATCCAAAGACAGCACATCTGAAAATGCAGTACTCACTAAAATGTCAGCCTAGATTATTGTACAGTTAAAAAGTCATGTAGTGCAAGGATCTACAGCAATTTTATTTTATGCTTTAAAGCAGATTCTCTAAACACAACAGAACTAGTTTTTCTCCTTTTACTTACAGAAGTTAAAAGTTGATGGCAATGTCCTTAACATTCTTGGAGAATTTCCTCGGAGCTGCTCCCACTCCACTACTGTAACTTCAGTTTGCTAAAATAATGACCTTCCCAATCAGACGGAATAATGCTAGAAATTTATTTCACTAACATTAGAATTTTAATGCTTATACACAAGTGAACTGGCAGGCAGAAGTTCTGGCTCAGCAAATGACAAAGTGGAATTTTGGGGCTGTTGTGTTTTACATGGTATAATGTTTCTGTACTTATAAAACAGCAGGGTCTGTGACTTTCTCGAAGATATTTTATATATGTATATGTGTATAATATACATATAAATTTACACACATATATTGGGACATTTATTCCACATAATCATTCTTGGCGTGATCATTCTCTCTTCAAATATAGTAACTTTAAAAAAAGTAAAAGCTAGAAAAAGAATATAAAAGGTAAAAGGGATATAAACCTCAGTAATAGAAACTGGAACTTAAATTATAGCCCCAGGCTTTGGACAAAGAACCAAGCCTCATGCTAAAACTGTTGATAAAAGTAATGAAATCCACACACAAAAAAGAGAGAAGTTTAAGAATGTTATTGTGAAACATTTAATTCTGTGTTTATGCTAGAAATCTTGGGGATGAAAATTCAGAGTGCTGCAGACCACATTAATCAGTTCGAAGGGCTAGAAATTAGGCCAAGGTCCAGAAACACCAGGTCCTGTCTTTCCCTACCAGTTTTCATGGCTCTTGTTTGGGCTGGAGCAATTGCGCAACTGAAACTAGGACACCAATATCAGGAGGCATGGCTGGGGACAGCGAACTCTCAGGCTGAAAGTATCTTCATCCCTGGCCTGGAAGTGTGCTGGTGGACCAGTATGCCCAGTGGAAAGGTAGTGCACGGACTTCCTGGCCAGCATATATGGAATGCACGAGGGGTGGGATTTGGCATGGACACACAAATACTTTATAAAAAAAAATTTAAATGAATATTTTGGCAACCTTGTAAAAGGGAACCAAGGGACAAAAATAGGATGTTTCCAAGCTTAGGAACATAGCAGCATAGGAAGCAGCATAAAAAAGACTGGAAGTCCATCTCTACCATCCTGACAGTTGCAACACTGGAGTTGTTGATTATTCATAGCAATCAACCTGCATTAGTTACTCTACAACTGACGCAGACATGAGGTGAGGAAAACTCCAGTGGTGGAAAGTTTGAGACACCGGTCCAAATTCACCTCTTCCTCCCTAGCATGCTACACTTACCACGTCATGATTCAAATTACTTGTATAATTTATCCCAAAATATTATTTTTTGAAAGATATCTAATTCACATTTGAACAAATCAATATTAACTGCTTCCACTGTGTCCAAGGGAGCGTGTTCCATAGTTTGACCACGTGCTCACAAATAATGTTTCCGCAGATTAATTTTGAATCTAGCCCCCTTCAAGTGCAGGCAGTGTCCTCTGGTTAAAGCCCATGGGATCCAAGGGAGAGTGGCAAATTGGATCCAAAATTGGCTCAGTGGCCGGAAGCAAAGGGTAATGGTCGACAGGTGTTTTTGCAACTGGAAGGCTATTTGCAGTGGGGTTCCAGAGGTTCAGTGCTCTTTGTAGTATATATTAATGATTTAGACTTAAATGTAAGGGGCATGATAAAGAAGTTTGCAGATGATACAAAAGTTGGCCGTGTGGTTGACAGTGAGGAGGAAAACTTACGACTGCAGGAAGATATCGATGGACTGGTCAGGTGGGCAAAAAAGTGGAAAATGGAATTCAATCTGGAAAAGTGTGAGGTAATGCATTTGGGGAGGTGCAACAAGGCAATGGAATAGATTTTAAAAAATGGGAGGATACTGAGAGGTGTGGAGGAACAGAGGGACCTTGGAGTGTATGCCCACAGATTCTTAAAGGTAGCAGGACAGGTCGATAAGGTAGATAAAAAGGCATATGGAATGCTTTCCTTTATTAGCTGAGACACAGAATATAAGAGCAGGGAAGTTATGCTGGAACTGTATACAACACTAGTTAGGCCACAGCTTCAGTCTGGCGTACAGTTCTGGCCACCACATTACAGGAAGGACGTGAATGCACTAGAGAGTACAGAGAAGATTTACAAGGATGTTGTCAGGATTGGAAAATTTTAGCTATGAGGAAAGATTGGGTAGGCTGGGGTTGTTTTCTTTCGAACAGAGGAGGCTGAGGGGAGATTTAATTGAGGTGTATAAAATTATGAAGGGCCTCGATAAAGTGGGATAAGAAGGACCTATTTCCCTTCACAGAGGGGTCAATAATCTGGGGGCATAGATTTAAAGGAGTTAGTGGAAGGATTAAAGGAGAGATGAGGAAAAATGGTTTCACCCAGGTGGTGGGGGTCTGAAACTCACTGCCTGAAAGGGTGGTAGAGGCAGAAACCCTCATCACATTGAAAAAGTACTTGGATGTGCACTTAGAGCCGTAACCTACAGGGCTACAGACCTAGTGAGGGAAGGTGGGATTAGGCTCGGTAGCTCTTTATCAACTGGCACGGACATGTTGGGCCGAATGGCCTCTTTCTGTGTCGGAATTTTTTTTAATGATTCTACTGTTCTGGACCAGGTGAAATAGCTTGACAGAAACCTCTACCGGTCACATTTCTGCCAGGATTCCTGACCCCCTCTGCTAACAGGCAGACAAGAAGCACCCCTAGCGGAGCAGACACCCACCCGACATTTAAATGAGAACACCTTCCAGTGATCCCGCAAACTCCGACAGGGTCAATGCTGGAGGTTCCCGTTGGGCGTATCTGGCACTTATGCTGGGTTGCAGCTCTTGTGCATTTTCAGGTCTCTTATTTTTAAACACAAGATGCCAGAGTCAACAAAAAAACATGCAGGTAAAGATTTTCATACAAGAAAGATTTGATTTGTCCAGTTTGTTTATAAATTGGCGGATTTTCACTGTTACCCACATTTAGAACTCTGATTTATTAGTCTTTTAGGAATCTGAAATTTGAGCAAATCAAAAAGTGTAATGAAGCGTTGTAACTGATGCAAAATGCATACTGCTTCCTTCTGCCATAAGGTCAGACCTAAATACACCACCATATGATTTGATAACTGTTGCCGAGATATAAAGTGTAAACTAAATAACTGAACACCATTAAACAAAACAGAAGGTTTCAAAAATCTGTTTTTACGATGTGCATTTCCCTGACCTAAGACTTATTTCACAATTATTACTGCTTGAATAATTTAACTAAAATGAAGTTAAAAAGGCATTATGAAAGTATTTTCAACTGCTTTTAGTAAGATTTTCAGTAACTATTCTCAATTTTTGGAAATACTGTCTGTACGAAGAACATTTTATTTAGATATATCATAGAATGCGCAGAATATAACTTCACACAGTTGCTGTCCCCATCCTGTTGGATTCTTGAAAATTTGACAGGCTTCACAAATGAATGTAAAAACTGTCGAAGAGCTACCATGTCACGGCAGCTCTGTAACACTCCACGGTTCATTAAATCTGATTATAGAAGCATGAATCGCTACAAATTCCCCATTTACCAATTTGTAGCCCAGCTGGACTCCAGATGAACAGATCCTGCTCACAAATCAACCTTATTTTAGCGTTCGAGTGAATGTGCGAACATATTTGAAAAACAAATTTCTACATTTTAAGACAGAAAAGCAAACAAACTAGAGCAACAATTTGCCTCATTTTATTTAAATAGATTTAATAGTGAATCATGAAGTGAAACTATTGAGACATGGCTCAGGAGACAGTTATCAACAGATTCCGACTCTCAATCTGCTGGACATGTGTGATTCTGATGAAGTTTGCAAGTCATGAATGAGAGAGCCAGATGGGATTTGTTTACAGCATTTGGGGGGGGGTAAATGTTGAAGAAAGGTTCTCCATTTCATGGAAACATAGAAACATAGAAAATAGGTGCAGGAGCAGGCCATTCAGCCCTTCTAGCCTGCACCGCCATTCAATGAGTTCATGGCTGAAACTTCAGTACCCCCTTCCTGCTTTCTCACCATACCCCTTGATCCCCCGAGTAGTAAGGACTTCATCGAACTCCCTTTTGAATATATTTAGTGAATTGGCCTCAACTACTTTCTGTGGTACAGAATTCCACAGGTTCACCACTCTCTGGGTGAAGAAGTTTCTCCTCCTCTCGGTCCTAAATGGCTTACCCCTTATCCTTAGACTGTGACCCCTGGTTCTGGACTTCCCCAACATTGGGAACATTCTTCCTGCATCCAACCTGTCCAAACCCGACAGAATTTTAAACGTTTCTATGAGGTCCCCTCTCACTCTTCTGAACTCCAGTGAATACAAGCCCAGTTGCCCTGTTGATCCAGTCTTTCTTGATAGGTCAGTCCCACCATCCCGGGAATCAGTCTGGTGAATCTTCGCTGCACTCCCTCAATAGCAAGAATGTCCTTCCTCAAGTTAGGAGACCAAAACTGTACACAATACTCCAGGTGTGGCCTCACCAAGGCCCTGTACAACTGTAGCAACACCTCCCTGCCCCTGAAATTTCAAATTTCCTGAGCAAGATTTATGAAAGCATTTTCTCCAGATATATCCTCTTTTTAATTCTCCAATACCACTCTCATCACCCCATTTGCTCAAATGATGTCATTCTGTAACTGACTGCAAAGCAATAGGCAACATCAACCCAAAGGTGACTTGTCCATTGATTTTCTGCCCTTTCCTCCAGGGAACCAACTGCAGCCATAGCCTGACTGGGTCTTAAAACAGCAGCTCGGGCTGTATTGGAGCTATTGGCCCTTGGCTCTAGACTGTTGCGGCTACTGGAGTTTGCATGTTGGCAGTGAAAATACTGATGGTGCATACTCATTATAATCCCATGGTGTAGGACACTAGCTGGGGTCACTTCGAGCATAGTCTCAAGTTTCCAGCCAGGGCTTGACTGCAGTTAAAGTGCATGAAGTTGGACTGTACTGGCAGCCAGGCTGAGGGCTGCCTCTCAGGTATGAACTCAGCATAATGGGCATTTAAAGCTCATGATTTTGATAATTTGGGAGGTACATCTCAAGTCTCCTTTTAATGGGCTCAATTTTCCCCAATGCAGTTTTTTGACATATTGCCAGAGTTATGCCCGTTTTTCTTGGCCCCAACTACTCCAAAAAAAAGTAGTAAGTTTCCCAGTTCTATTTTTTTTTTAAATTGGTGCCGCACAGCCTGTCCTGTAGCTTCGGGTGGTGAAGCCTAATGTCTGCGCCGAAAAAACAATACCCCCACTTCTGCGCATGCCCAAAAGAAAAAGGACATTTTTGACCTGATTGCTATGGGTGCGCATGCCCAGTAGAGCACTCGGTCAGCATTCTGCCATTTATAAAGAGGCAGTTGTGTGTGAGAACTTTAATTCTCTGTGAAAATTGAAGCTGCAATACAAGATACAATGCGGCTCTAGGTCTAAGAATTTCTGAGTGAAGTGGAGGCATTAGTTACTGTAATTGAGGCCAGATGGCACGAGCTGGACACCAGCAGAGGTCACAAAAGTTTCACAAAAGAAATGAACGCACGCTAGAACCAACTTGCAGAAGATTACTGTGCAATGGTGACCACCCCGAGGTCTGGAGGCCAGTGCAAAAAGTAGCAGAACCTTGGTTAAGTAGCTAGTGTAAGTAATATTTTTATTTATTCAATGGAATTGCAATGGTAAATGTGACAAGCTGTATATGTCCCACCGAGCAGAGACACCCTCCCTAAAAAGTTATGTTTTCATCTTTGCAGAGGAAGGTGGCACACAACAAACAGGAAAGAACTCTAACAGGAGGAGGCCTGACAAATCTGCACGTACTGACACCCTTGGAAGAGAGGGTCGCTGCTTTGATAGGTCCTGCCTGGAGAAAAGCAACCACCACTGCGCAAGCTGGGCCCACATTCGAGGGAGGGGGCAAGTCCTGCAAATTCCAGACTGGCTTTGCTAAATGTTAACTACTGCGCAGGCTAGCCATGCTTTGGTTCACGGGGATGTCTCCGTCAGCTACGCTGCGGTTGATGCAATGTGCTATCATTCATCGTGGTCCTTCAAATCAGCCTGCGCTGTGTGAACCTACCCTGCCCCTCCTCTGCCACTAACCATTTGTCTGTTCTGTTATATTTTGCAGAACTTCAGGCCAACCCGGACGATGCAGAAGATTCAAATGTGGACGAGCCTGAAGAGGAGAACATCTTCCAATCCCACCTTCCAGACCAAGAGCATGGGCGGGGGGGGGGGGGTGGAGGTGATGGAAGAAGCCCCCACTGTTGTACTCACTCTGGAGAAGGTACAGCTGCCACCCATTGAGGTGCTAGTCCCTTTCCTGAGTGGTACGTATTGTTGAGACATTCCATAGTTTCCCACAGAACGAATCTGGGGATTCCAATGGGGTGCAGCGAGGCACACCCAGGGTTCCACCGTCCGAGGCTGTGGGTCCCAGTGTGATGCAGCGAGCCACACCCAGGGTGAGGAGGGGAAGGAGAGCTCGCCTGAGGTGCAGGATCTAACACGTGGTTCAGATGATGGCAATGAGTGCGGACAGCATCGACCTTACACAATCACTCCTGGACACCATCAGTGGAGTGGGTGCTGAGTTATCGGGACTGTTGGGAGAAGTAACAACATTCTCATGAGAAATGGGAACGCTGTCTGGGAACATGAGGGAGTGAACGTCTCAGGCAGTGAACACAATGTCGGTGCACATGAGGGAAGGAATGTTGCAGGTAGCTGAGACACGCTTGCGCAATATGAGGGAGGGCATGTCACAGGTAGCTAAAACACTTTTGGCGAACATGAGGGAGGGAATGTAGTAGGTAGTTGATGCAATGAGGGAACACGCTCAGACCTCATGCCCATTGACAGAATCATCTGCCACTCCCACTCCAATCCCCAGACCAGTGTCTGAAGAGGCCCAAGCCGGGCCTTCCACATTAACGCCTGCCGCTGTCGCCTCCCACCCCGCCACTCCACCCCCCCAATCAAGTAGTGCGCATTACCAGAGATGTTCGAAAGAATAAGCTTGGTACCAACCAGAGAAATGCTGCGCCACTGCCTGTGGGCAGGGGTGGAGTCAAGACCAATTGCAGCAGGTGGTCTTAGAATGAGGAGAGATGGGTGCAGCCTTTCTTTGCTGCTGTTATTATTGTTGTTACTGTCGTGACTGTGATCAAATGAAGAGTTTTTTGTAAGTTATGTAAATTTACAAATTTAGAAGTTTGTAAGTAATCTTAAAGTTTTTAAGTGATCTTAACTGAAAACTTAAAAAAATATTCTTGTATCAAACTTTAAAGTTAAGTATAAACAAATGTTTGTTAAACTTTTGAATAAAATATATTTTACATTATAACGGGATCATTTTCATTATTTGTTCCATTAACACAACACAACATTACGGAACAGGTCCAAACAGTAAACATTTGGAATAGTTGCCGCTGAGCCTTCAGGTAGCAAAGCGTTCATGGATGAGCTGCTGGCGCAAGGCTCACGCAATTGTTAAAGGGGCACGATAGCCTGCCTTCCGCCGTCGTGCTCCGGGTTCAGGTAATTGCATGGCTTTCTCGTCATCCTCCTCATCAGCTACTCTCACCTCCGGTTGGTCATCTACTACCAGCTGCTGCTGCCTCATGATGGCTAAGTTATGCAGCATGCAGCACAAAACAGTGAACTGACCGACAATCTTGGGGGTATTGCAAGTAACCTCCGGAATGGTCCAGGCATCGGAAACGCTGTTTCAAGATTCTAACGGTCCTCTCTATTATGCTGCGCATTGCAATGTGCAACATTTTGTATTCTTGGTCAGCTTCCGTCCAGCTTACGCATACTGGCGTCCTGAGCCAGGTGATGAGGCCGTACCCTTTGTCTCCCAGTAGCCAGCTCTGCCCTTCTGGCTGCTGCTGAAACATAGCAGATATAGGGCTCTCGCACAGGATGAACGCATCATGGGTGCTCCCAGGGTATCGTGCATCAACTGACATGATGCGATGCATGATGTCACACATGAGTTGCACATTAACGGAGTGGAAGCCTTCTTTGTTCCTGTATATCTCGGAATCCTCCAAAAGGTGCTCGCAAGGCGATGTGGGTACAATCAATGCAGCCCTGTACCTTTGGGATGCCAGCAATCCTGGAGAAGCCCACAGCCCTTTCATGCATTGCCTGGGCGGTCATGGGGAACTTTATGTAGTTATTCCTCCGAGCATATAGTGCAGCAGTCACCTGCCGAATGCAGATATGTGTTGCATGTTGAGAAATGGCGCACACATCCCCAGTTCTGGCCTGGAACGACCCAGATCTCAGTTACAACTTCTTTGTGGAAACGCAGCCTTCTGATACAGCTGCACCGGAGTGATGCAGACTATGAACGCCTGTCTCGATATATCAGACATGGGCTCCTACCCATCATCTTACATGCCCCGAGGTTCCTTATGCGATGACGTCGAATCAACTGTCTCTTCCGCAGTACCATCGTGCAGAAGGCTCGCACAAGGTATTGCATTGTCAGTATTGCCCCCATGATTAAATTGTACCTTTGGAAGAAGCTCAAAACGGCAGGCAGGTCAAAGCTCTTTATGCTCTCTCCCAAAGGTCGACGCTCTAGTGTGGGCTACATCCAGGTCTGAGCATGCGCAATGATCGGGAAACACCACCCCAACCCCAGGCTTCATTTGATGCATAGCAGGAGGCTTCTCATGCCTTCCACACCGCGCCCCCCCCAACCCCACCGGGCTTCTTTTCAAGCCGAGCCCCGAGCCAGTGTCCCGATTGTGCCGGCCGACGCTCCAACCCTCGGGCCCAGTTTAAAGACGTTCGGTGGTGGCGTGGCACTTAAAACAAAAAAATCAACACTTAAAGAATTCCATGAAACTGTGTCGGCTCCTTCCAAAATTTAGCCTAAAAACAACGGTGACTGTCTGCGCCAATGTTTTGACGTGCGCTGGTTTTTCTTAAGTGCCCAGAAGGTTTTTCGGGAGTGGTCACATATGCTGTCCTGGGAGAAATGTAAGTTGGCAAAACTTGCATAATTGTGAAAAACCAGCAGAGACATCAGGTTACGCCCCCGATGACACCAAAAAAAAGGTAACCTAAAAAAATCGTAACTAATTGAGTTACAAAGGCACAAATCTTTGGGGAAACTTGGATTTTTAAATTTAGGCCATAAAAACAGCGCAAATCACTGGGGGAAATTGAGTCCAATGATAGGAGAATTTAGACTGAAGTCAGCAATGTTACAACATATAAAATGCACTGAAATGTTACTCCACAGTCTCTCCCAAGCCATGAATAATGGATGAAACACAATCAAATTCAAAGCAAAATACAATACAAAATATTTCTTAGAATTTCTACTGCATCTTTTTAAGCATCTAATAAAACCGGTTTTGGCAATTCCAAAATTTTTTTTTTTTAAATAAAGAGCTGAAAATTTTACCCACTTTAAAAAAAAAGTAAAATCTACTATTAAAAAATGAAAATTACATTGAGGCAAAAAACAAAACATGGATTATTAAAAAAAAGATGCCATTTCCAAGCAGCATTACCATTTGACTTCCCTCCCGCCCCAAATCCATCTACTGGTCATAAATCAGAAGAGATGTGCCAGACATGCAGGTACCGATTGAAGTTACTGTCTGTTACAGCCAATCTACAGGGACTCCTAACTTACTGCCATAACTGCTAAAATTTTACCTAAAAGAAATATTTACAATCAAATGCTTCAAATTTCACAGACTAAGGAAAGGCACAGTTGTTTTGTGTTGATCAAGAAAGATTACCAGGAAATGTACCACAGCTGTTTCTGCAACTGAATTAAAAGTAATTTTGCCCTAGCAATAAATGTCTCAACATTCTAAGAACTGTAGCAGTCCTCCTGTGTTTGTGCTTTAATCTGAAAAGCACTGTACAAAGTAGAGTGCTATATGACGAGATCCCACACTAAATCGGTTGTAATATTGTGTCAAGAACTCCAATAACGGTTTGTCATTGGTCCAAATGTGCTCACGCAAGCCATACAAGAGATAAATACTGTTTGGGATTTTCATAATTTTTCTATGTTAAAAGGCACTATATGAACTAAAGTTCACGTCCTGCAACCTGACCGGTCTGCGGAATACAGGCCAAAGGTATGTGCGTGACGATGATTCTTATCCTTCGTCCTCTGAGTTAGCTCCACAGTCACTTCCTCCTGCAGTGACGAGGCTCGGGTCTCAAGACAGTAACAGAGAGAGAGAAACAGAGAGTAAAAGAGAGAAAAAGAGCAAGAGCGAGACAGAGAACAGAGCGAGAGAAGGGCAAGTTTCCAAGAGCTGACTGAAGAACAGTGTGTCATGAAGGTTCATTTCACCAAGCCGATTGTCTCAGACATCTTCACCCTGCTGCAACGGGACCTGTTTTGCCAGTGGCCCTCAAATGCACCATAACCATCAACTTTTCACCACTGGCTCTTTCCAGTCTGCAGTAAACGGATGCATTAACCATATTACCAATGACCTCTTCACGAGGGCTAACCAATGCATCACCCGCATTGACCTCAACAGCTAGAAGGAAGCAGGAGAGCGCTCAAGCCTTGATAGCAGCGACCGGCTTCCACGTGCAAAGAGTCATTGATTGTACATATTGCCATCAGGGCACCACAGCACCAGCCAGCAGTATCGAAAAGGATCCCACTCCATCAATGTGCAGCTACTGACTGAGAACAGAAACAGGATCATGTAAGTTTATGCTGTCATGATACATTTATCTCGAGACATACTACCATCCGCCCAGTATTTGAGCCTACCAAAATGGCTGCTGGTGGACAAGGGATACCCGCTACAGACATGGTTCATGACACCGTTTCAAAATCCAACAATGCCCGAGCAGCACCGCAAATAGAAGCCATGGCACCACCAGGATCATAACTGAGCAACGTGGAATGTTGATGGAGTTCCAGGTATCTTAACAGGTTTGGGGGTGGTCCCTAGATTATACCCCATTAAGAGTCACCTGCATAGTTGTGTGCTGCATACTTAACAACTTTGCATTATCGAGAGTTCTGCCTTTGGAGGAGCCACAGGACCAACAGGCCTCGTTGGACGATAAGATTTTTATCACCGAGATATCTTGACTACTTTCCTCCTGCAGCCTCTGCACCGAGCGACTTCTCATCCTCTGTAATTTCAACCTCCATCTCAATTCATCATGCTCTCTCTCCTCTGAGTTCACTAACCTACTATCGTCCCTTAGTCTCTTCCTCCATGTGAATTCCCCAACCCATATTCATGGCCATCCCTTGATCTTGGCATCTCTGGTGGCCTCACTATTCTCATCATGTCAATTGCAGATAAGGCCATCTCTGACCATTTCCTTGCATCGCTCTCCACCCACATCCTTCTGTGTCCGCACAAGAAAGAAAAATCTCTCCAAACTCTCTTACAACTGCACTTATGAACTCCCAACTGTGGCCCCCCATTCACCATGACATTGCTGCAGCCACGAATCTGCTCAACCACACCCTCACTTTTGATGCCCTAGTCCCTATTAAACCATTACTCGCTCACCCTAGCTGATCTCCCTGGTATGGCCCTCATCTTTACTCCCTCAAGACCAAGGGACGCAGATTTGAACAGATATGGCGGACAACTGATTTAGCCATTCACTGTCAGATCTGGCTGGACCACATATGGTATTAACTGGTCCTGCTCTCGTCTGCCAAAATTGCTCACTATTCCAGAATCAGTCCGGAATGTAAAGATAAACCCCGGCTTCTATTCTCCACTGCTAACCGTCTTTTTAAACACCTCTCCCCAGTCTTCACCCTCACCTCAGACAATAAATGTGAGGAGCCCATGGACCTCTTTGTCTCTAAGATTGAGACCATCCGATCAGCTGCCTCTGCCACTTCCCTTCCATCCCCACTGGGCCAAACATCCTCCAAGGTTCCTCCTGCCCTCGCCCAGAACTCACATCTTTCTCCGGTTTCTCTCCGATCTCCCCTTTTGACCTCTTCACGCTCATCTTGTCCATGAGACCCACTTCCTGCGCCCTTGACCCTATTCCCACAAAACTGACCACCCAACTTCCTTTTCTGGCTCCCATGTTAACCAACATTGTTAACAGTTCTCTGTCCTCAGGTACTGTCCTGCTCTCCTTCAAATCTGCCATCACCCTCTCCTCAAAAAAATCCTTTGACCCCACTATGCTTGCAAGCAACCGCCCCATCTTCAATCTCCCTTTCCTTTCCAAATTCCTTGAACATGTTGTTGCCTCCCAAACCCGTGCCCATCTTTCCCAGAATTCCATGTTTGAATCCCTTCAATCAGTTTTCCGTTCCTGCCACAGTACCGAAATGGCTCTCATCAAAGTCACAAATTACATCCTTTGTGACTAAGGTAAACTATCCCTCCTCGTCCTGTTCGATCTGTTTCCAGCCTTTGACACGGTTGACCACTCCATCCTCCTCCAACGCCTCTCCACCATCGTCCTGTTGGGTGGGACTGCACTCGCCTGGTTTCATTCTTGTTTATCTAATCGTAGCCAGAAAATCACCTGGACAGCGTTTGTCAACACTCTTTGCTTGCACCATCCTGTTCATGTCAGTTTTGTCCTTCCATTGGACCTCTGACTTCAACCCTGGTCTACATAAGAAATAGGAGCAGGAGTAAGGCATGTGTCCCCTCGAGCCTGCTCCGCCATTCAATAAGATCATGGCTGATCTGATCTTGGCCTCAACTCCACTTCCCTTGCCTGCTCCCCATAACCCCTTACTCCCTAATCGTTCAAACATCTGTCGATCTCCACATTAAATATATTCAATGACCCAGCCTCCACAGCTCTCTGGGGTAGAGAATTCCAAAGATTCTCCACCCTCAGAAGAAATTCCTCATTTCTGTTTTAAATGGGTGACCCTTATTCTGAAACTATGCCCTCTAGTTCTAGATTCCCGCACGAGGAAAAACATCCTCTCTGCACCTACCCGGTCAAACCTCCTCAGAATCTTATACGTTTCAATAAGATCGCCTCTCATTCTTCTAAATTCTAAACAGTATAGGCCCAACCTGCTCAACTTTTCTTCATAAGACAACCCCTTCATCTCAGGATTCAACCTCAGGAACCTTCTCTAAAACTGCCTCCAATACAAGTGGTGTGGTCTCATCAACACCCTGTACAGTTGTAGCAGGACTAGCTACTTTTATACTCCATCCCCCTTGCAATAAATGCCAACATTCCATTTGCCTTCCTAATTACTTGCTGTATCTGCATGCTAACATTTTGTGTTTCATGTACAAAGACCCCGAGATCCCTCGATACTGCAGCATTTTGTAATCTCTTCCCATTTAAAATAAATTGTTTTATTTTTTCTACCAAAGTGGATAACCTCACTTTTTCCCACATTATGGCTCAAGTTTCGGCCAGAGTTGCTCCTATTTTTTTGGAGCAACTAGTTTAGAATGGAGCATCTTAGAAATTGCAATTCTCAGCATTTAGTTTGCTCCAGATCTAGTGAGTTAGAATAGTTTCATTTTAGAACAGATTTTTTTTCCAAAAGGGGGGAGTGTCCAGCCACTTACGCCGGTTTTGCAAGCTTAGGCAGCGAAAACTTACTCCAAACTAACTTAGAATGGAGTAAGTGTAGATTTTTGTACGCTCAGAAATACCTTGCCTACACTTATAAATCAGGCATAGGGAATGAGAGATGGGGGAGGGGAGGGGGAGAGGGGGAAAAAGAGAGGAGGGAGGGGGGAGAAAAGAGAGAAGGGAGGGGGGAAAGAGAGAAGGGAGGGGGGAAAGAGAGAAGGGAGGGGGGAAAGAGAGAAGGGAGGGGGAAAGAGAGAAGGGAGGGGGGAAAGAGAGAAGGGAGGGGGGAAAGAGAGAAGGGAGGGGGAAAGAGAGAAGGGAGGGGGGAAAGAGAGAAGGGAGGGGGGAAAGAGAGAAGGGAGGGGGAAAGAGAGAAGGGAGGGGGAAAGAGAGAAGGGAGGGGGGAAAGAGAGAAGGGAGGGGGGAAAGAGAGAAGGGAGGGGGGAAAGAGAGAAGGGAGGGGGGAAAGAGAGGAGGGAGGGGGGAAAGAGAGGAGGGAAAGAGAGGAGGAGGGGGGAAAGAGAGGAGGGAGGGGGAAAGAGAGGAGGGAGGGGGGAAAGAGAGGAGGGAGGGGGGAAAGAGAGGAGGGAGGGGGGAAAGAGAGGAGGGAGGGGGAAGAGAGGAGGGAGGGGGGAAAAGAGAGGAGGGAGGGGGGAAAGAGAGGAGGGAGGGGGGAAAGAGAGGAGGGAGGGGGGAAAGAGAGGAGGGAGGGGGGAAAGAGAGGAGGGAGGGGGGAAAGAGAGGAGGGAGGGGGAAAGAGAGGAGGGAGGGGGGAAAGAGAGGAGGGAGGGGGGAAGAGAGGAGGGAGGGGGGAAAGAGAGGAGGGAGGGGGAGAGGAGGGAGGGGGGAAGAGAGGAGGGAGGGGGG